>NW_010421059.1:0-544 GCF_000710305.1 Buceros rhinoceros silvestris
GGCAGCGATGAGGACTCGGAGCGCGCGGGAGCCGACGGGGAAGACGACAGCGCCATGGAGACAGAGGAAGCAGCCGCCTCCTCTTCCTCTTCTTCCTCGATCCCCATGCCGCGGGCGCGCAAGGCCCGGCGGAGCCGCTCCAACGGGGAGAGCAAAAGTAATGGCCATGGGGGGGCTTTTCCACCCTCTTTTCCCTCCCAAAAATTTAAATTAAATAATTTACTCCCGTGAAATTCCAAGCGGGAAGGTGACGGGAGCAGGACAGGGCCTTGGGGGTCCTGTTAGGGTGACAGGGCCCAGGGAGAGGGACAGTGGCAGCCCCAATGTGGGGACAGTCCCTGTGGTTAACACGCTCCTTCATCCTCCTCCTCCTCTTCCTTGCAGAGTCCCCCACCAGCTTGCGGGTCACGCGGAGCTCCGGCCGGCAGCTGACCATCCTCAGCATGTTCTCCAAAGGGTCAGTATGGTGGTGGAGCCTTCACCCTCCTCTTCCTCCTTCTGCTCCTGGCTTCGAGCACCCCAAAACTTGAGGATCTCGATAAAA
>NW_010421059.1:794-1051 GCF_000710305.1 Buceros rhinoceros silvestris
GCGGAAATCGGAGGAGGTGAACGGGGAGGTGAAGCAGGAGGTGCTGAGCGTGGAGAAGGAGGAAGAGGAGCCGGAGGAGAAGGTGGGTGCCGGTGGCCGCCGGGCTCTTTGCCGGGCTGAAGCGCATCGTCCCCCTCACCCCCGCTCCATTTCTCCCTCAAGGAACAAGAAGAGAAGAGAATGAAGATGGAAACCAAAGACGGGTGAGGAGGATGGGGGGCGGGCGCTGCCTGCAGCCGCTGGCCCCGCTGGCGCTG
>NW_010421059.1:1362-1626 GCF_000710305.1 Buceros rhinoceros silvestris
TCCGGAGCGCGATTTCATGTTGCCGAGGGGGACCCGTTTGGGGCCGGAGCGTCCAGCCCGCTCCTGGGCTGAAGCTCTGGGGGGGTCGAGAAGAGCCAACACCGTCCCCGTCTCTCGCAGACCACCCCTCCGAAGTGCGTCGACTGCAGGCAGTACCTCGACGATCCCGACCTCAAATTCTTCCAAGGGGATCCCGACGATGCTGTAAGAGCTTTAACCCCTTTGTCAGGCCCGGGAAGGCGCCGCCCGAGCGGCTGGGGACGC
>NW_010421059.1:1757-2177 GCF_000710305.1 Buceros rhinoceros silvestris
CCCGTGAAGGCGCCGCCCGAGCGGCTGGTGACGCCTCCTCCTCTCGCCCCGCTCAGCTGGAGGAGCCTGAGATGCTGACAGACGAGCGCTTGTCCATCTTCGACGCCAACGAAGACGGTTTTGAGAGCTACGAGGACCTACCGCAGCACAAAGTCACCTCCTTTAGGTGAGGCGGGGGGCTAGAAGAACCCGCTGACCCCATGGGACGGGGTGGCAGAGCCCAACCTCTGACCCTGTGCCAGCGTCTACGACAAGCGAGGCCACTTGTGCCCCTTCGACACCGGCCTGATTGAGAGGAACATCGAGCTCTACTTCAGCGGGGTCGTGAAGCCCATCTACGACGACAACCCGTGTCTGGATGGTGAGCCGGGCGCGGAGGAACCTCGGGACGCAGCTTCGTGGGGTTTTTTGGGTGCTGAG
>NW_010421060.1:0-6034 GCF_000710305.1 Buceros rhinoceros silvestris
AACAAGGAAGTCTAGTCCAAACCGGGACATTTAGGCAGACATTCCATTACACAATAGGGTATAAAAAAAGCTGCTGCATTGTTCAGTGAAGCCAGAGAAATCCTTATTAGAATCAGAGTTACTCTTAAAAGGTTATCACAATTCAGATACTAATAGAAGCCTCTATTTTTAACAAATGCTTATAATTACTGCAAATCTCCTTGTACAGATTTTTAAAAATATTCACTGCAAATATCTACTTTTTCTCCCTGTAAGTCATCTTTCTTATTTTGCTAAAATTAACTGATATTCAGAATAAGTAGTAAGTAAATATAGTAAATATTTTTTTCAAATAGAAATATTCCTATTTTAAAAAAAATTATGCAGCTGTTATCAGTTTAAAGCTAAGGAAACGTAAATATTTTACATGTTTTCAATGAGAGTAAAAAGGGAATGACCTTGATAGCTATCAAAAGACAGTTTGATGACTTCGTGCTATCAAAAACCAATTCCACTAAATTGGAAAATAAAGGTTTTCTCTGCTACACATTAGTACCCATTTGTTCTTGCATGAATAGGATTGCCTATTGTTTGACACCTGATTATGATGAGATGGAAGATAGGCTGCAGACCCAGTGCTCCACAAGAAACTGTACAGCTGACCTTACCCAAAAGCTTGGACACCACTCTGGCATAGTAAGATAGGACATGAGGAACTGAATGATGTTTTCCTTCATCACTTATATCCCATCAGGATTTTAGTTCAGAGGTAATGGAGCTCTACAACCCTTACATGAGATTGTCCATCTCTAATTATCAAGTAAGTTGCAGTACCTTTCCGTTCCCTAAAAAAACTTCTAAATTACAGGAAGGAATCACAAACTCTTCTAATGAATTTCAGTTATTAGGAATCACAGAGTGGAAAAAAAGAGCTTTCTGAAAGTATGCTATTCATTAAAAAAAATTATTAAGTCATTCAGAAAGACTGCATTATTAGTAATTTTTGAGGTATTTGAGTTTAGAAAGCAGTCACTTTCATATAGGCTTCTCTGATTTTCTTGTCACACCCTCTGATCACTACTTATTTTTGATAGCTCTAAAACATTCAGCTCTAAGTAGCGAAGAAGAGGCTGTTCAGGCTGCCTTCCATCACGCTTCCCATAGCAATGTGAACTGAAGTGGGACACCGTCACATCCTTTACGCTTAGTATTTCCCATTGCTCTAACATGGAGTAGTATCTGATGTGTTGGGTGCTGTCTAGGGATGCAGGAGGTGTGGGGTTTGAACCTTTTGCAGTGAAAAGGAAACATGAGTCTTGTGACTCAGGTGATGGTGGATTGATCTGTCCTTTCAGCTGCAGCATAGAAAGACACTGCTCTTTTTTTAGTCCTGAGAAAAGGGTAAGATCTTCCTTTCAGTTATAAAACAAATGAACATTTAAGGCAAGTTTCAAGCTTGCCCATCTCAAATAGAAAGAATAACTCAGACTTTGGAGACAACTGGGATTTGAGATGCTCTAACCCCACTCCTTAGCACATTTTACAGTTCTATTTTGCACTCTGTTTTTTATGGTACCTGCTTTGAAGCATCTAACTCTCCGGTATATTGTGGAGCCAATACTTTTGCAATTCTTTTTCCTGAAATTCCACCAAGGACCTGGTTATTGATCAGTTTGCTCAATATCACAAGTTGTGATAGGAGCAGAAAGCTAAGGCAGGGATCCCAAATCCCATGCTAGTACCTGAACCACTTTACCTGATTTATATAGAGCAAAACTTTTATTCACCGCCATCACATACGAATGAAAAATAACATGGAACATGAACTGACACGCACACGCAGGAAGATCAGTGATTCTCTCTTGACTTCTGTGGGGTATAGAGCATTGGCAAAGGAACAAAACCACTAAGATATATTTCGTGATATACACCTAGGAGTATTGTTGTGAATGGCTTTGCTTCAGTTTTTTCTCCTCATATTAGGAATGTGTTACACAGGGGAGCATGAGCAAGTGAGCAGATCCATCAGACTGCCTCATGCTTTCCCTGTCAAAGCAGAGGCTCTGCAGAGTTGGCATGATTCATCACACTGTTGGCACATTCTTTCATCTCCTTATATCTCTCTTAAACATACAGAAGGGAGATGACAACTCCATCCTTTGTGCATAGAAGAATATTTAAATCTCATGACTTATGAATATACCTCATGCATATAGCTTCGTCTCTGACATGACCTGATGCATAAATTTTATTCCATGCAGTTGAGGAGGAAGTAGCCGAACCTTCCACAGCTGGTTTGTACTGTGTAACATCATTCTCTCTTGAGGTGACTTTCTCCCTGACGCTGTGAAAAAGAAACTAACCATGTAATCTTTCAGAACAGTTCAGCAAAAAGACTGTGTTTTACCATAATACAATGAAACTTCAATTTACCACAAAGCTCTGACTACACATTTTCCCTCAGTATGCAGTGGGTTAGATCTTTAGAGTGACACAAGTGACTGAACCACTGTGGACACTGATTTCTCACCTGATAATCAGACCTTAAAACTTTAGTCCTATCAATGTGAATGGTGTACGTTGAAGAACACTGACTGATGTTCTACACACCTCTCCTTCCCAGATCAGGTAGACTACCTCCCCTAGAATTTAATTCCTCTAGTTTGCAAGCAATAATTTTCTTATAGATGCTTTTGGAGTGTTGAAACTTTAAAACTGAATTTCAGATCTTTATTTTTTCCTATGATTATTGTTCTTCTCACCTCCAGATTTCAGTGCAGATATATAAGATCATGACTTCGGCTCTCCAATACTGCAGTAATAGTAGTTATGTAGGTAATTACAATAGATGTTTCATTTGTCTGTATGTTGCCACTGGAATAAAAAATTCTACTAAATTCAACTTAAATTCTGAAATAAATTTTGCTCTCTACTCTTACATATACACTTCCAGGTGATAAAATAACATAGAAAGCCATGCATCATGACACACTCTGATTACTAAAGCAGGTTTTAATATATCTGTTGATAATAATCCCCAGATCTCTCATATAACCAGGCCTAATTAATTTCTCTTGATTACTGTCTGCAGAAGCACAGCTTTGCTTCAGTCTTTGTCCTGATAATGAAATAGGCAATTTGATTCGCACAGTTTTTGCAAGTTTGGAAGCCAGTTACTTTTTCCAAAATGCCATGTGCACCACAACCCTGCACCTTAAAGGAAAGCTGATTTTATTCTCTGGATAAATAAAAGCAGAATCAACAAAGAAAGGTATTTCAGATAACTACTTTAGAATCTGTGTGACACAAACAAACATGCAATAATATACATGTAGCTAAAAGGAATGTGCCCATGCTCATGGCAAGAAACACAAGAAGGTTCCTCCTTTTTTCTGCTGGTAGAGGTTGATATGACATGTAATTAATAAAGAGTAATAGAGAAGTAATTTTGTCTGTACTCATGGGGAAACTGATAGTAGATACTCTACATTCTGGTGTGTGTGAGTTTTGTTTTTAAAAAAATGAAGAGCTGGGCTTAGATCTCATCAAAAAGGACCTTGTTGAAGGTCTTGCAACTAGTCCTGTCAAACTGTCCTTCCTAAAGCAGTCCAATATTTTCACTTGCTTCCCTCTTTGGCTTGGAGTATTTTCACTTTTAGCAATTATTCTAAGACAGGAATTTTAGCACAGAAGTGATAGTTTGATTACAAGTATTACTTCACATTTTCCTTAAGAGTTTTTTTCTGGTTTTGTATATCTGATACCTGTCCTAAATCTCTCAGTATGGACTTTAAATCTTCACCAGTGCAAGGAACATTGATTTTTGAGTCCATGATAATCTGTTGACAATCTTCATTGGCCCAAAAGATAATCTTTAAAGTTTCTTGTAAACATTGGTATAGCTGTAGATGTTCTAGGATTTGTGTTCAGAGATTTTGTAAAAGGGCTGTGGATATTCCCAGTGCTCAAAGAAGATACTATTTGAAGGAGTGTTAAGGACATGCATGCACAAAAGTCCTTGAAAAAAGACATGGCAGTTTTTGTTCTTATGGAACAAGCTACTTACAGGCCCGGAGGAGTATAAAATAGACAGAAAAATGGGTAAGAAGCTTTGTTTTTATGAACTTCACAAAGGAATCCACAGATGTAACAAACTCATGAATATTGGAGGGGGGAAGGGGGGAGGAAAGGAGGTATTTTAATTCTATTTTGATTGTATTTAAAAATGTCTAACAAACCTCAGTGAGGTCCTCTCTGCATAGTATCTACACACATTACACATCCATCATTCCATATGCTCAAAGTGTCACATTTTACAGATTTTTTTAAAATTATTGATATTATTGCACCGTGTACAGGCTAGTTGCCCAAAAGTGCTCATTGTGAAAAATAAAACAATTCAGTATTAGCTTAGAGGAACATGGAAAAATCTCATGGATTTAGCTCTTTGCAGCCCTGCAAATTGAGAAAGCCTTTCAAAATTTGTTGAAAAAAAAAATTCATGAATCAGAGGGACCTTTTATGGCATGTGAAATACCAGTGTTTCTAACAGAAATGCTGACAGACTGTAACGTATAATGGGTCTATTGGGCAATTTTCTTATATAACTAATGTACAAATGCTGACTTTCCTGATGTCATCAAAAATTCATTTAATTTCATTTCACATTTGCTGACATTTAAAGTGCATATACACAACAATTGATTTCTTTTGAGCTTCTAAACAACTTTAAATAAAACTAGTGAAAATTGATTCTTTCTTGTTTCCTGGCATGTCAATTTAAATTCAGTTATTGAGCCAAATTCTTGAAAATGAACAGATATGTCATGGAAAATTAAAATAAATGTTTACCTCTACTAGTTCTAAGGTAGCTTAGAATTGTAGTCATAAAAGAATAAATAATACACTAACTTCTATAGTTTCAAATGCATTTAGCTTATTATAAAACATCTGAAATTAGTCTCATCCTGTTTTTCCCTAAGTGTTTATTTTTGGTTTTCAGAATATTTGATAACACTCCGTACTGCATATATCTAAATTATGTTACATCTAAAAAACAATACAATTTTTTATTGGAAGTGATTGAAAAAGATATATCTACGGACAGAAAAATGTATTACACATACTGTTTTACTTGAGAGACTTTATAAATACTGTGTGTTACTATAGGACACATTGTAACAGAAACTAGATGGTTTTTAATCTAATTTTACTGGCCTTCCAGAAAAGGATTTTAAAAGGTTTTCAAATTCCTTGAGGCAAACCTAAGAGCTTTACAAATTCTTATTCAATCATCAGGACAGCATATGAAGCCGAATTCTTTTGGTGTGTCACCCATTTGCACAGGCTGCAGAACTTGTTTCAGATTACAGTGGCTTTCAAACTGTTCTCCTAATCTGAGGAGAGACTGGAGTTTGTTTTCAATGGAGAGAAAACAAATCAATCCTTTACGTATTATGCAATCAAAATTTGGCAGGACAACACATGTCTTTTTTATCTATATTGTCTGACACTTTCCAAAATTGCCGTGTCATCTGAATACTCCAAACTCTGTTGAACACTAACTATGTGTAAAAGAAAATCTGTAGAACATTATTAAACTACAGAAGTAGTGAAGCTGAATACAGAAGACATAAGCAATATTTTTGAACAGCTTGATTTATCTCATAATAAAATTTTTCAATGTGTTAAATACCTAATTGAAGGTGTAAAGAAGACAGAGTCACTCATATCAAGTACAAGAGGCAATGGGCACAAACTGAAATATAAGAAATTCTACTTAAACTCTCATAATAAAATTTTTCAATGTGTTAAATACCTAATTGAAGGTGTAAAGAAGACAGAGTCACTCATATCAAGTACAAGAGGCAATGGGCACAAACTGAAATATAAGAAATTCTACTTAAACATAAGCATAAGAAATTTACTTTGAAGGAGATCAAATGCTGAAGCAGGTTGCTTTTAGAGCTTGTAGAGTCACCATTGTTAGAGATACTTGAACCCTGACTGGGTATGGTCAAGGACAACATGCTCTAGCTGACCCCGTTTCAGCAGG
>NW_010421060.1:6158-17232 GCF_000710305.1 Buceros rhinoceros silvestris
AGCAGGAGAGTTGGACTAAACATCTGCAGATGTCCATTTTAACCTCAACAATTCCATGATTCTAAGAATAATCTATTGACTCCTAGAAATAATTTGAGTTGTGCAGATTTTTCAGAGGAAGAAATCTAATCCTGTTTTAAAGATTACAAGATCTCACTTCATCCCTGTAACATTTAATGTCTTGTGCTTGTTAATAAAAAAGTATACTTTATTGCCAACCTACATTCCTGTAACTTTAACTTCTAAGGACTTGATATCATAAATTTTTTCAAGAGATATTAAGGTATTACTACTACTTATAGTGGCATCGTGTATCATTCTAGAAGAAGGAAGTGTTCTCATCTTTCAATAAATTCTAGAAGGTTGGTGATTCAGCTCCATCAGTTTGTCCCATGAAAGATGTGAAAAACAACCTCTACCTTTGTACACACAAAATACAAGCATACATGCAGAATACAGCCAAAATGTTCTGCAAGAAAATATTTTGCATTGTAGGGATTCAATGGATAGCAGCTCCTCCATGTTTTTGTAGTGTATCATATACACGCTGTCTTGGCCAGGAGGACAATTGTGTTACACTTGTTCACCAAAGTTTTCAAAATTAGGCTGCCAGATTGGTGCAATGGTTAGCTTTGGAACCACTAGGCTAACAGGAGCCGTAATCTCCACCAGATTTTGAATTCCCAGAGTCAAAGGTAATTCTTTTAAAAGTAATGTACGTTCTCTCAATTCCACTGTATCAGGTTCCCTGAAATGCTTTAACTCCTGGAATGGTAAGAAATATATCAGTAAAATGTAGGATGTTATAGCTTTTCCAGCCCTTAGGTTCCTAATGAAAATCACAACATTAATAGTCTATTTACTATGTTTACTGTATAACGGAGTTGCACATATACTATAACCTTTCATCCAAACAACTGACTATGTTTTAAATTTATTTTCTCCACACAGATATTGCACAATATTTTTAAGAATGTTAACTCATTTTTTCCAGTGCTGCATCTTTAATTTTTATTTTAAAGTTCATTATAAACATAGAAAAGTAATCATCCAGGTTTACTCATAATTCTGCAAAAAATTATGAGGCTGAGAATATTTTAGACTGGATTAAAATGACAGAAGTGAGCTTCAGAGCACATCTAAGTTACTATACACAAATAAGATACATATTAAGAATACTCTGTGTAGATCAGCACTCAGTTTTAACCTCTGGAGAGCTGTACTAGCCAAATAATATTTTTTAATGGTGCTTATAAAACTCCTTTTTTTCAAATTACTGTAGAAATATTAACCCATAAATGAGTAATTTAGAAAGAAACTCAAAGCTTGAATTCAATAGACAACATTTTTAAAAATCCAGACTGAGTAAAGCTTTTGTAATGAAAATGAAAGAATACAAAATGAAAACAAAAACAAAAGCAAAAGCAAACAAAACCAACAAAAAAGCAAACCAAAACCAAAACAAACCCCTACACTTTCTATTGATGCAAATTCTTGTTACTATATTTCAGTTCAGAAAAACTTAAGCTCAATACAGCTTTAGAAGAGCTACACTTATGTACACAACTTGAAAAGATGGCTCCGCTTACTAAATTTTCTATTCTTTGTATCCTAAGTCTCACATGATTTCTCATTAAGTATTACTGGCACTTAGCTGTGATAATATGAAAACAATACAGATAAGAAATTAATTTGTTAAGGATGATGGATTCTACTAATTAGAAAGGAATAGTTCAAAGAACAATGTTTCACTGACATGGGTCAAATACCTGCCTCGCTTGATAAGGTAAAAAAACCTCTAAAAATAGCTAAAAGCTGCCAAAATGTAGGTTTCACAAAGGATGTGGCTGAATTCAGCTGAAGTCTGTGAGATATTATTTTTAATTTCAAGAAGAAGACAATTATCCTTTAGCACATCAGAAGTAATTAGCTGTAATGCACTCAAATGCTTAAGTATTGTTATACCATAAAATGTATTTGCCATCATGCTCAAGTCCTGCAGATATTTCACCGTATTCTTAAAATACTCTGTTGCAGTTAATACCAAATGAAATAGGCCAAATAAAAGAAATATATGGGTCCTTTTTTTTGTCAATTACTTCTTGGCTTTTGATCCAAAACTGTACAAAGAACTGTAAAACATTTAAATTATATAAGCTATATAAGTTAAATTATATAAGCTATAGAATATCCTTGAGACTAAAAAGGGAATATTGTGGTCAGAAGTTTGAATGACTACATGTGGTCATGTCTGTGTATGAAAGGAGAAGAAAATCACAAGTAAGAAAGTAAGAAAATGAAGAAGAAAGTGTTAGCAAACATTTTGGGGGAACCCAAGAAGTATAAGCTACAGATTCATATCAAAACAGTCTCCAGCAATACCAGCTCTTTAAGTATTTTATCTCCTTTCTTACTGTGACTATTTCTTCATATTTCCCTACCATATCCCTACCATAGCTGTAATGGAGAGGAAGAGAAGAAGTATTAAATCGTCCCAAAAAACCTACGTTTTTATGCTTTCTGAAATAAAAATAGTTTCATTTTTCCAAAGGAAAACTTCTTTTCTGAAGCTGCCTCCTGTTGATTTTTATTTTTTTTTTAATGGGTTTCAGTGAATTTAACTTGATTCAGCGTATTGCAGTGTGGAGAATACCTGTGGAACTAAGATTCGGTAATACAATCTTTCAATTTTCCACCAATACGGAATTGTCCAGTAGCCTAACTTTTAAATAGCTTTATATGTGAAAAGACTAAGTTATTGATGGTTCAGCTACATATTTTTAAAGTTTAGCTCTAAGTTTCTTTTCAAGCCTGCCTTCTTAACTAAATTGTAACTTTGAAATGTTAAATGATTAAAAATGAAATTATTTTCAAAAGAATTCACAGTATTCTAAATATTTATTTTGTTTAAGAATGGAAGAAATAAAAAAATTGAGCTACAATATCTAAAAAAAATTTATAAGAATATTTCTTTTGATAACTCACCATGCTTTCCTAAAACAAAATAAGAAAACTCAGGATAGAGAACTCCACGTATAATTACATGATTTTTTAGATCAGCATTATTAGCTGATAAGCATTTTTGAATGCATGAACTTGTTTGTGGATATCTATGGCAGAATGTGCAAAATCTTAAGACCATTGGTGGAAAAGAACTGGGAGAGGAAAAAGATAAAATAAGAACTTCAGTAGTGAAAAACGGTATCCTAGTCTATGAATAAAGAACAAGAAATATTAATTTAACATATACTGCCGATTGAGGTGAAAGACTAGGCAAAATGTGTTTTGTATTGGACATACAGGATACACAAGCTCAAGTAATACAGCTACTGCACCTGGAAATATTTCCCATACAAGTTGTAAAACATGGTATTACAAGCTGACATTCATTTTTACAACATACTTATTTATCAATATGCTACCATTTTGATGCATAATAAAATTACTGATTTAATTCATTGGAGTAATTCTGAAGACCTGTGAAAGTGTTGAAATGAACACCTGTACATCAACACAGTGTGCAGATTACAGCTGCAGAAATCAACTCTCAGTAGGTTTCAGGATTCAAAATTGATTGCTAGAGTTATGATTTATCCCAGAGTTAATGGAAAAAGTCTTCTGAAAGGACTTTTTCCCCATAAATCCAGACTTAGAACTTACCGAAGAATTTAATTTTTTTTCACAAAACTATTTTCATCTTTGCCCAATGCTTCACTTGATTACACAATTTGAAGCAATTTTTTTTTCAGATCGGTTATAGTCATAAACAGATTAACTTTCTTACAGGGATGAAAAGTTATAGTGTAATGATCTGAGAGCTGCAGTAATAAAAGGGAGAAATGAGTGTTTTCATGGTTTAACCTCAATCACAAAGAGGTGGAGCCCCCAAACTGCCTACAGCCTAGAGTAGGCACACAGGGTGTCAGTGGACATGTGGGACCTGGCTCTGCATGGCCCATTGACAGGCAGGGCAGGGTTGTGGCATCCCACAGCATCACTGGAGCAGGGGCTGATTGCCCCAGGCTGCAATGCCACGGGTTCCTGAGGCATGGGCAGGGTATAGGGAGCCCCTGGGGAGGATGGGCAGTAGCAGTGATGTTCAAAACATCTAAATTAAGCTAACGTCTAAACTATTAGCCGTGAAACCAATGCCTCTGTATGCAATGTACAAGAGCTTAAAGTGGACTCACCCAGAGCATCTGACATTACCAACTATAAAATATTCCAGTCTACAAAATAGTCCAATCTAACAAACAGCATTACAGACAAAAAATATAGATGGGAAGATAAGTGAACATGACACTCAAATGAGGCTGAAAATGCTTTATTCTGCTTCTAAATGAAAGGCAGATATTTCAGTACAAAGTACAGGATAGGAGGAAAAATAATTATCCCAGACTCATTTCTTAAAGTCCCAGTTAAATAGTGCTGCTGGTGGTACAGTGTCAGTGGCTTTATGGGACTCCGCTGTACACACCTCCCCAGAGATGCTGGTGAATGAGGCATTGGGGGACTGGGAGAAGGGACTTCCCGAAGCAGGTTTTTGGTGGGCTGAGGAAACACAGGTGTCTGTTTTGGCCACATGGCATTTTGCTTTCTGACAAGAACCCGACAGCCAAAGCCAAGTGCTTCACAAGCACAATGAACAAGAGCAACTCACAAGAACCATGCTTGTTCAGTCCTAGTTTCCAGTGAGTTTTCTGGCAGTGTCTTCATCTTGAGACCACAGTGCAGCTTTGTACAGAGCCCTCAGGGCATGCAGGTGGTGCCCGGCAGGACAGGGTGGAATCAAGACACCTGGCCATGCTGTAGATAAATCTGAGGTTCTGTTTAGAAGGCAAAGTGGGCGTTTTCTGCTTGGTGCAATCGGGTTGATGTGGAAAGTCAGCCCAAGGTGGGATTTTGGAAGTGACCTAGAACCTCAAGACCTAGCTTTCTACTAGTGCTGCAAACCCTTTGCTTCAGAGTCTACTTCAGGCTCCAGAGCTTATCTTGGCTCAAGAATTAAAGAATTAAAGTGTCTTTTTATTACCTTCAAGTCTATATTATAGTTATATTATGAATGTATGTAAGAACACCTTTAAATTGAAACAACCCCCACACTTCTTTCCTTAAAAAAGAAGGAAAAAATTAAATCATTTCTTTTTAACTTTTTCACTTCTAATTTAGGTTACATTTACCTGTAGGGCTATAGTAGGTTGACCTTGGCTATATACCAGCTGCCCACCAAAGCCACTCAATCACTCCACTCCCCTTCTCAGCTGGGGAGATGGGGGAGAGAAAATATAATGAAAGGCTCATGGGTTAAGGACAGGGAGATCACTTAGCAATTACCCTCATGGGCAAAACAGACTCAGCTTAGAGAAATTAGTTTAATTTATTATCAATTGAATAAAAGAAGGGTAATGAGAAAATAATACCAAACCTTAAGACACCTTCTCCAAACCCCTCCCTTCTTCCTGGTTTTAACTTCACTCCCATATTCTCTACCTCCTCTCCCACAGTGGCTCAGGGGGATGGGGGTTGCAGTCAGTTTATCACATGTCGTCTCTGCTGCTCCTTGCTCCTCAGGGAGAGGACTCCTCACACTCTTCCGCTGCTCCACGGTGGGGTCTCCCTCCTATGGTTCTGTTGGACAGAGGGGAAGCTTCTAGCAGCTTCTCACAGAAGCCACTGCTGTGGCCCTCCTCCTAAGAAAACCTTGCCACAAAAACCAAGTAAAATGTCCTTGAAACTGGAATCAGGGAAAGACGCACACAGGAGTGGTGTCCTCTTTGAAAATGGTATGCACTTGCAAGCGGAGGACAAGGCCAATGATAAGGAGCCTGAGGGCTGTGCAACACTTGTAAGAGGTAGACATGCTGGATACATTCAGATTTCTTGCTACAATAAATTGGAGCCACATCTCTAAGATCAGCTTTACAGAACACTCATGCTTCCTTGGCACAATGTCCTGGTATGGACCCAGTTCACCCTAAGAGGAATTAATACAGAACATGCATAAACAGCTTCAGGTTGTGACCATACATGTGAACCAACTAAAAAATGACACTAATGCATTGCTAAACCTGGAAACTTTTTTTCCTTTTCAGTTTTTTCTTTTACATTTAGTGACAGGTATATCCAGAAACATGTCTTTGTAAGAATTTGAAAGTAAAACTATAAACCAGTGTGTTGTTCCTCATCTTCAAATGCTGAGGGACCATACAGCAGTGTTATGCATTTCTTCAGGGCTTGAAGTGTTGATTTGGAGTAGGTGGCTGTGCAATTGTTAAAAGATATACGAGTGATTTGGGAATCTATTGAATTGGTGGTTTGGGTACAGAAAAGAGTTATGCTGTGTGCATAATAAGCAGGATACCACTAAGCTGTTTGAGGCAACACATGCACAAATTTATGAGCAAATTGTGATTGAAAAGAACGGTTACGCTGAAACCAAAAGGGAGGGATGCTGAAATGGTTACAGTTAACAGACGGGCTATTGCTGTTTGAGATTTTTTTTTTTTTTTTTTTTTTTTTTTTTTTTTCCCGTTTTCTAAGGGCTTTTTCCTAGCACTGGTCTGTCTGCACTGACTGAGTAAAAGAGGGGGTTTTTTTGTTTTTTTTGTTTTTTTTTTTTTTTTTTTTTTTTTTTTTTTTGCCTGCATATTCAAGGTGTATCTGGTTTCCTAGCACTGGTCTGTCTGCACTGACTGTTGTTTGTTTGGGTTTTTTTTACCTCTTGTTCAAGAAGTTCAACACTGCTAGAGGAAAAATAGGTAAATATCTTTTCCAGAAACAGGAAAGGACTTCCTCTTTCTGGGAAGATTAAAGACCACGGCTACAGTGTAGCTGTCTTAAATCATAGCATTCCCTCAGCGAAGGTAAAAAGGTAAAACCTATGAAGTTTATTAGCAAAATTCTCTTTGGTTTCCATGGGAGTAGAGGACAAGTCTTGGAGGAATTAGCAACTAAGTATATTGCTCAGTGTGTGAAGAGTCTCTTCTTACTATGCTTCTTTTTAAATTCAGTCTTTTATTCTTTCCTTGTGCAAGTGCAAGTTACTTTCCCTGATTGAAGGAAACCTTGTTCTGTTGGTTTACATTAGTATTATGCAGATTGTAATCCTGTTGGTGCCCTGTAAAGTTCAATGTCTTTTATTTTCATCTGAGCAAGTGACTTGAGAGTATTGTGAGATTCCTGCTTTTAGCAGAAATGCAGCACCAGAACACCTGCTTATGAAAGGCCAGTGTGAGTAGCAAAGCTGAAGCAGGTCCCTAAGGTTCCTAAGTGTTCAGTAAGAGCAAAGTGTTAGAAAATGAATGAGTTTATGAACTTTAAGAAGTCTCCAATGCCTTGTTATTTCAAACTACGTCCCTCTCATAGGCTAATACTGAACGAAGATAACCAAAGTTAATTAGCATGTACTTTGCCAGTCTGCTCAGTTTAATTATTTTGCTACATTCTGTTAGGGCAGAGTATCCAGATAGTAATAATGATAAAAATGCCCTGTAAAAGTGCTTGCTTGGCTGAGGAGCTCAACACTGTGAATGACTGTTTTTGTGTCAGGACTGTTGTGTAGTGTAATTTTTATAAGTTGACTGAGTAGACTCTGTTGCTAGAGCTGCAGACAGACCTAATTGCCATGAGAAATGAAGGAGTTAAATAATATTGGCTTATATGATGAGCAGTCTTACTTGATTGGGACATTTGAAAGAAATGAAACAAAATCCCACAATATTTTGTCTGTTGTAGTCTCATAAATAAATGGAATAAAAGGGTGGTGTTTTAATGGCTTTATGATGTTAGAGTTTCAGGAAGAAACTCTAACCAAGAACTTTCTCAATTAGCATTTTTGCACCACTCAGAAGGGGCACATTCTGGGGAAAAAGGAAGAGACTCCATGTGGTATGTGTATACAGCTTAAGGCAGGGGGCAGTTAGCATGGTTGTTAGAAAGGTATGACCAAGGTAATTCCCAGCTATGGGGGGGTGTTAATTATTTTTTCATTGTATAAACTGAAATCCTTCTTCGGAGTAATTACTTTTTCATGAGGGTGAGAATTCTGACAAATTGTTTTTTCTGTGTGCCCTGGAAAAAAACCACTTATTTCTTCTTTCACCCGTCAGCCCACAGACAATGGTTTTCAACTATTAGCAATAAATACTTACGAGTATTAGTTTAGGAAGAACTTAAAATAAGGTAATTATGGTTCTTATCCATTTTTGTACAGATTGTATTGAGCTGCAAATCAAAACTCTTGACATTTTAGACACACGTTCATAAGGTCAGATAAACATACCACGTACCTGAAGACTCCCCAGGCAGGCTGTTCTATGCTACATCTCTTCTCAGGACATGCAATGTTCTTGTGTAACAATTATGGATGCTCACTATCACCAGCACACATCTATTTAGACAAAAAAAACCTGCAAGATTTTAAAAGAAGACTGGTCAGCTGTAAATCTTGCTTGGATGGATGAATACCATCAAATCTGGCATCTCAGAAATTCAGTGTTGATAGTAAAGTGTCCTTACTTGACCACTTTGGTTTTCCAGTAAGAAATAGAGAATTCTTTTTATTGAAAAGATATTTCGATTGTGTATGTGAGAATTTCCTCAGTCTGTCCAGACACTGAAGCTAAAGTGACAAATGTTTTTCTTTGCTGATCCCCAAAACAAAATCAAAGAGAGCTAGGCAGCGTGCCTGTGCATGTGACTTTCCATGCAAAATTGAGGGCAGAATGCCCAAAGGTGCTAAGAAAAAGATGTTCTGTGTGGTAGAACGGTAACAATGGCAGGAAGGAAGTCAAAATCTTTGCAGTTATCATGTTAAAACCCTTCGGAGATGAGAATCCTGCACATTTAGGGGATGACAAAACCAAATTACTTCAATCAGAGCATAGATGGTAGTGAAATGTATTCACCTCTGCATGGATCTGCCTTATGAGATGGTCTATTACCCTGCTTTGCAGCCATGAAGTCTAACACAGCTTTTATGATCAAAGATCCCCAGGGAAGAAAAGAAAGATCTGTCAGAGAAGCAGTCTTACTGCCAGCCAGATGCACAGCTCAGCACTGAGACAGGACATTGCTCGGGTTAAGTTTGCAATTGCACTTAGAAGAGCTCACAGCAGCAAAGACATGAAGATGCTAATGTACAACGACAGGTCCAAAATGCAAAGCCTGCTCCATTCCGCATTTGCTTCCTTGTGTTTGCTTTGCTGCATGTCTCTTCCTGGTCCATCTCTGAGTGAAGGGTTCACTCACTCCGGGGTAGGCTCACACATATTTTTGCTTGCCGCCGGCAGTCTTGAGACCTCTGTTGTTATTTCTGAAATGATCAAACAAAAAATAAATAACCTGACCAGTTCTTCCTGAGAAGCAATGCATACACATGTAGTCATGACAAGTGAGGAAAAATACTGAAGGTAAATCTGACATTTTCTATTACATTACATTGTGAAACTACAAGAGCAAGAGAGGCGAGGTGTGTCTTTGGAGAGTGGGGCTTCAAATCTAAAATCAGCACATTTATGAGATACACTTTTATTTGGGAAAGCTTTACTTATGCTCTAATGTATTTCTCAATTCAAATATATAAATGACATGAAATGACTTCTTTTTCCACAGAAAAGTATTCTTTCAAAGTCCTCTGTCAGTGAAAGTATGCCTCCTTTCTTCTCTACAAGCTTCCTGAAATTCCCCACCAACCCAACACATAACAGCTAAAAGGACTTCTTTTGGAACATTTCCCATTAACTAGCCTGGGGATACATTTTTTTTCCCCTCTGTTTGGGAAACGCACTGCTCAGCTCTCATTCTCACCCACAATGCCCTGCTTTTTGAGTTTGGTCCTCAACAAATGGAATGCATTTTCCTTTTCTTCACATTCAAATCCCTTTTTCTATTTGGTAACCGCTGTAATCTTACTTTCCTTGTTCTCCATTAACAAAATGCATTAGGAAAACCTCTGGATACTTTCAGAGAACAGTATCAGTTTACAAACTTCAGTTGGGAAAAAACATGGTTTTCTTCTGAGAAAATAATTTTCTCTGAGATGTCAGACTGTTTTGACACTGGGTTGAGCAGCAACGTTGTTCTAGTCTAACAATTACATTCTGAAAAACCTCACTGATTAAAACCCGATTCCTTCTAATTTTGATTTGGGACTGCCACATGTCTCTTATTCAATCTTTGCAATGGAGCCTTTGAAAGCCTACAAAAATATCCTTGTAAGTGTGAGAAGAACATGCTTGTAAATTTCCTTTGGGTCAAAAAGATTAATTTGTTCTATTAATTAGCATTCAGGCCACTGAGATTTAAATACAACTTGTAGAATGCTAAGCAAAATAGTCTACCAGTATCTAATATCTACTTTGTTCTACTTGATTAAACACAATACAAGTGCCACTGGACCTCTTGGAACTATGTAATATACTTTTATACGTAGATGTCCCAGTTTCTCCTTCATTTGCATTTACTCAGACTTTTAAACTACAGTATTTGCTATCAAATCTCCCATGCAGAGAGAAAGTCTGAAAGAAATTAGCTCTTTTCAGCCCAGTGCTTTTTTCTTCTTTTTTCTTTTTTTTTCTATTTTTTTCTTTTTTCTTTCCGTATCCCCACCCCCGCCACCCCCATTTTTTCTTTCTTTTTCCCCATCCCCCTCTCTTTATGGCCTAAACCTCAAATTAACTTCAGGGAGAACTGACAAGCTGTAGTGAGGTTTTATTTGTATCAGAAATGAAGGGTTAGATTTTGTCATGCTTGTTCACTCCAAGAGGTAGTTTAAGCCCTCTGTAATAATAAGGGACTTCCCAGTGGATACGCTGTTACTGGGAGAGTGTATCATATAATCTAGTTCTTAAAATATGATTCTAAAATAGTTACTTTTAAACAGCATAACCAATGGATGTGGAAGAGTGTTAGTGTTTTGTATATTTATTTTTAGAGTAGAATAGTAGTCACACCTTTTTTAAAGAAGATTAAGAGGGAAGACAAATCACGTTAGAAACGAAAGACTTAAAAAGTATCAAACTGGTGTAATTTTAAAATGGAATCATTGTTTAACTAAGTAAACTTGCTTTTATCC
>NW_010421061.1:0-649 GCF_000710305.1 Buceros rhinoceros silvestris
GCAGGCGCCGAGCCGCACGCGGCCGGGACGGCTCTGCCAGCGCTTGCCAAGAGGACGGCAGCTCGAGCCACGCTGACAGCCAGCCAGAGGGGCCAGTGCTGGCCGCCTGCCCGCTCCTGCTGTGTAAAGGTCACCTCTGCACTCGTAATGCCGTATCTTGGTCCTCACGAGAATGTCAATTCACTGAGAGCATGGAATAATAAAGAAAAAAAATTAATTAACGAGGAACTCTATAATAAAACAAACCTTGGAGAAAATCGCTTATCTAATTCTAACTAGAATTTTATTAGTATCTGATTCAAATACTCTTTCGACAGGAGTAAATAAAAATCTTATTAAAACAAACAGAAGTGACTAGGTAAGACAGCAGAGCTAAACATAGACCTGCTGAGCCCTGATATAAGTGTTCACAATGCCTCTGATTGAGAGGAAGCTGCAGCTATTCGCAGCAGACCTGAACGTGGTCCAAAATGCTGATGTAGACTCTTTCTAGTAGGCAAAATAGCAAATTAGACAACAAAAATATCAAGTGTTTCCAAATCCTAACTAAGCGTGCTGTGTATAAATACAGAATAATGACAAACCAGTAAGAAGTGACATCTGCACCAGCACCGGCACAGGCTCGCTTCCCGGCGGCTGCGGCGCCCCC
>NW_010421061.1:749-26119 GCF_000710305.1 Buceros rhinoceros silvestris
GCACCTCCGCCAGCACCGCCCCCGGCTCGCGTCCCGGCGGCTGCGGCTCCCGAGCAGACAAGGCTTCAGCACCAGCCTCCCCACAGCAGGCTGCTCGGGATCACTCTGCAAACCCAGCAGCACAGGATCTGTCCTCATTCAGGGCACTTCAAGGTCCCTCCGAGACCTCTCCTCATCCTTCCGATTTGGCTGAACCCAGACAAAAAGCACAGAGGAGGCAGAGGAGCGTAACCAGCGGACATCTGTACATGGTGTCACCACCAACACCTCATCCCCAGAACAGCGGGCAGTAACACCAAAACCAACACACCACAGGGCTTTCATCCTACACGCAGGTGTAAACCCAGCTGTTGGTCAGTTGAGCCATCTGAACTGGCCCTCACCTGTGGGCAAGGCTTTGTCATCCCTCAGTGACACGTGCAGGCCTGCTCTGTGACACCCGTCAGCTCCTCTCCTGTGTGGTTTGTAGCCTCTCCGTGACGGAGCCAGGACCACCCACAGAGGATCACACCTAGCTTTTCTGCTGAAAACCACCACTGGGAGAACCACGCATTTCCCCGTCAGGGGACGAGGAGACTTGCTGCTACCAGGGACAACTCCTGTGCACAGGAACCACCGCCCCGGCTAGGTGCAAAGCCTCACGAATCCTCACCGCCCAGAAGGCACCACAGGTTTCACTGCTTCCCAGTTACGAGCTATTTGTCCTTCACCCATGTTCTCCTAGCAGAGTCTAACATACATTCACTTTTCATTAGAAATGATACGTCATCACAAATTAAAACGAATCTCTGTGCATAAAAAGCAGGGTAAAAGAACAAATTATAGTTCATGAGCCAGGGCTGGCACCCAGCAGTGAGCAGCGCAGAACAACTGCCCTACAACACATCCCAATCAAGCTTAAAATGAGCCTGGAAGTTGCCAGGTAGCGTGTTTAACGACATCTATAAATCATTATATGACAATAAACTTTGGCTAAAAGGTTTCAAGTGTCTTCAAAGAAAATCCTTATTTCCACGGTAACGCCCTTGCTGGCCTCTGCTCAGCGCTTTCCACGGGAGGACCAGCAGCTCCCAGGATGTCAGGCGGTGGCACACCGCTTCAGGTGGTGGAAGGCATTCTGAGGACAAGCAGAACGGGTCTATTTTTAACACACGGCTGTAAATCACTTCAAAAAATATGACTGTGCTTCACCCCCCTGCAGCTTTGCCTCAGAAAAACCCCACCAGTATCACCTCACCACCCTCCTGGAAGGTATCTCTGCCTATCGAACAAGCAATAAATCATTTTGTAAAGCCGTGAAAAGGAAAGAATGGGGAAAATTGGTACCTGAACCACACTCAGTTCAGACCTTGCGTGCTCTGGTCTCCCTTCACATGCACAATTCCAGCCGACTACAGCTGAGTATCAAAGGCATTCAGCACATCAAAAGCGAGGGGAAAAAAGAGGGTTATGCGTAAGGAAAAGAACCTCTAAAAGCCTGAGGACCAAAGATATGTAAAAATGTTCTAATTGTTGAAAGGACAACGAAACACAGAAGTGAAGCACGTCATTTCAATCTCCAGTTATTGCAAAGAACGGGATTAAATTCCTTCCCTAAAGAGATACAAAGCACTTGAGGGTTTGTTCTTTTTTCTCCAGTGCGGAGCAGAAACTCCCACCGCGTGTGGAAGTGCTGTTAGAGCTACCAGCAGACTGTCAGGAGGCTAACAAGTTTTAGCAGCCTAAAAACGTCACCACTGTATCGTCACATGAATAGCCAGGCCCTAAGAAGGACGTCACAGCTGCCACTTGCCTGGTGGGTATTTTTGCTGTCAAGACGTTTTTGAAGTCGCTGACACGATACAAGCCAACAGCCCCTCCTGGCTGAGAGCACACGATTTCTCTTGACGCATCCTAAGCACAAACCGTTCCGTGCTATGAATTATTTCACACACAGAGTACACTGGGAGGTGTTATTGCTATTTCTCAGGAAGGGCCCAGATCCGTGTGTGGTTTTTCTCGGGGCAGAGAACGAGGAGGTAGAATCATGTCATGAAGACACACAATAATTCCACAGCAGAAGGGTCTTCTCAAGTCTGTGATGCCAGTGACACCTTGGCAAGTACCTGAACCTCAGTAACGGACCAAACTGCTCTGCTCCCCATCCAAGAAAACTGTTGTTCTGCGGTTAAAACCAAAACACAAACCAAGTAGTATTTGGTTAGCAGATACACACTACTCACTTAGGTAAAGAGGAGCAAAACCACTAAAGCAACAGTGACGGAGCACAGATGACTCTCCCATATGTTTTAAAACCTTCCTCTGGTTCATTCTGTGGGCTCAAGAAGGCTGCTGCGAGCTGGAGGGTCACAAACAGATGGTTCTAATTTCTTTTCAACCTCTTTCCCCTTTTAACCAAGAAATTATTGACAGAAGTATCTAGAAACATTAAGGAAGTGTTTGCCTGTTTCTGAAGCTCCCTATCCACACTCCGCAGAGGTGCACACGTGTGGGAGCAGACCGTTACGGCAGCCCTGGCTGGAAGGAACGCTGTCCCTGGGAAGAGGCCAGGACAGAAAGAAGCAACTACCCGATAAGGTGAGTGCTCTGCCCCCCACCCCCACCCAGAGCCTGAAGATTCAGCAGTCTCATGGTGCACATCACTCACCTCCCAACCATGCACCAAGGGATGTTCTGCAGCAAGAACCTCACAAACCTGGACCAGTTCCCTGGTGGTGGTTGCACGCTGTATTAGGGACTGTTCTTCTCTAGGGCAGATATTGGTATAGAACAGCAAAAGCATTTGGAAGGTTTATAGTACCTGTCCCTGTCTGTCCCCTGCTCTCCCAAGGGATTCACCAGATCACTGACAGCCAGAGCTCTCCGGCTTCTCATCTCTGTGACATTCTCACTGCTCCCCTCTCCTGAAAGCACCGAAGAGAGTTACAAGACTTAACAGCCCCAGTAATTTCAATTCTTCTTCCCTTCTGCCGGGTTCTGAGCTCTCCTCTGTTATAATGAGTTATCCCACTGAGATGAATGAGCAGCGCTGGCAGGACTGGCGAATGTGCTTTATTAGCCAGAGCTATGCAGGTAAATCTCATTAAAGTTGTTATTATGCCACGTCACAGACATGGAAAACTACTATTTACCTCTTTCTCAGTGGTGTTCAGCAGCTTAATTGGTCTGTGAATCGTTTCAAGACAAATTGATAAAACCCCCCTGGGAGTGCAAGTGTTTTGGACTGACTGAGAAATGGAGGGGGGTGCTCGGCCGTGTACATCAGCACCGTTACACACCGGTATAAACACCAGAAATGGGCTGAGAAAGCTCAAGGGAGTACGAGCAGACAGAAAACCGCCTTTGGTATGGAAGTGGCTTTGCACTGTGCTAGGGATGGGTTGATAACATCCTAGCTCAAAGCCTTCCAAGCTGGTCTCTGCGTCCCCTCCTTGGCAGCTGGTAGTGGAGCTGGTGAGCCCCAAAGGCTCACATACAGCTCACCGGGCAGCAAGACCTAACTGGAGACCAGCCGTTCCCTGCCCCATATGCAGCACCTCCACAATGACCTTTGGGAGACCAGTGCGGCCCAGAGCAGCCCCAGTGGTGTGCTGGAAGAGCCCATCCCTCACCAGCACCCACATGTAGAGCCTGAGCCCAGCTGCCCTTTCCTCCTCCTCAGCTCCCTGCACACAGCAGATGCCACCTCCCCCACCCACCAGCACAGCCCCTGCAAAGGGAGCTGGAAGACTATCTTGCTCATTTTTCTCTCCTACGATCCTAAATCTAGAGTACAGGATTCCCAGTCTGCCTGGAATTCTGGATAATCTAACTCCAAAACTGTACAATCACACTGCTCTGCTGCAACAGAGACTATTTTCCTCATGACCTAGATCTTCCAAGAACTATAGTTTATATAATCACCAATATACATCAGCACATGTACATTATCCATTCTGTGCAGCTCCAGATGATAGGATATATATTTTTCCTGTTTTAAAGCTCCAACTTAATCTGTGAGTCCACTGGGAAATCACACAACGGAGGATCTTCAACCCTTCCACACAGGCAGGCTCAGGAGCATGTCAGGCTGCAGCCCAACAAAGAAATGCTCAATTATTTATGACCAGAAGAAAAATCAAAATGAATACATACATTTTTTATTGTGACTTTGGATACCATTTGTCCCTGACACATGAGAGAGACACCTCCTTAAAACTGTCTGCAAATAAACTGCGCACCAAACCTACAGCAGGAGGGGTCCTCAGCATCCCTCTAAACCATTTTCAATGGAATTCACGCAAATTTCATCTTTATTTTACCACAAAATGGAAGTATGTTGAAAGAAACATAGCTCCCAGTAACATTTAAATTATGGCATAAAAACTAGATCTTAAACATAACGCTGATTCAGTGAAAAAAACCCTGCAAACAGCCCAAGAGCCCGAGCTGAGCAAGAAGGCTCTGAGCAGGTGTTGTGCCTTTGCCGTCCACAGCCCGGCTCGGTCCAAGCGGAGGAACAGCTCCACTGTGAAATGTCTGACACAAACAGTTTCTCTTTCAGTTTAGTCACACAGTTTCCGACACCTACTTGTGGTTTGGGTTTGCTGTTGTTTTTAACTGATCACATGAAGGAAAGCATGGGGTCGACAGGTTCACGGTGGCCTCCTGCAGACCACCCCAACCCAACTTTCAGTCTAAACTTGACTTGAAAATAAGAAGTCACACAAGAAAGAAGCTCAGTCTTCAAACAGTATTTTAAATGTAATTTTTTGTCCGTATAGTTACTTCCTAATTTTGATGGCATTTGCTCCTGTATGGTGGCCATCCTCCCTGGGCCTGAAACAGAACCCCAGAATAAAACCACTTGAACAACCAGCCTGCCTTCCCGCTTGCTACAGAAAACCCACCAAGCAAGCAACTCGTATCCTCATGTTGCAGCTGCGTATTATTTAGCACGGACCCATCCCCACACACATCAGCTCCCCAGGCCAGCGCCATGCCCCGACTGGGCAATTGGAGCAGGGCTCCAGAGCCGCCATGAGCTCCTAGCAATGACGAGAAGCAAGAGCTCCTGATTTTGTCATCCGCTGCTCATTTAAGAGCCAAAACCCAGGTGCTTTTCTTTACTCCAACCAAGTTTTATTGCTTTCATTGTTATTTCCTCCGAGGACTATTTAATTAGTTCAGAATGCCAAAGGCATGTAGATTGTATGCTTAAATTAAACAATAGCTTAAATAATGCCCCGGGGAGGTACTTTTCCCAGCCTGGTATTTTTAGGTCTCTCAGAGAGCATAGTGCGCCGAGCTGCCACACTGGTACCAGGAGGAGGAAGAGCAGGAGTGTTTTCCTCAGGTTTTAACTCAAGATCCATCTAACCATAGGCATCAAAATTCTGAAATAATGAAATACGATGGGTCCATAGCTAGAGAAACAAGCGACAGAAAGCATGATTCACTGCCCTAAAAAAAACTCGTTACTGTTCTCACCCTCGCTTGTTGGGCTGGGGTTTTTTTAAACAGAAACTTGTCACTGACAAAGCAGGAAGAAACAGCGGCCAGAACGGTCAGGAGCGCGTTTCCCTCGAACTGCCCAGGGCAGGCAGAAAAGTCCCTCCCCTCAGCTGGAGGCTGTGCGGAAGGAACCACCGAAGGGCCCAACCGCTCGTCTGCTCCGGAACCTCAGCGATGAAGCGAGCAGAGCACCCAGGAGCTATACTTAGCTGCGGCAGCGGAGAGGGAGCAGATAAGAAGCGCGAGAGCCCGCACCACCGTGCGTGTGTAGGAAGAGGCGCTGATACAGATGGCAGAACGCTCGCCCTGGCTGGGCAGCCCTCCAGCTCGGAGCCTGCTGGTTTCAGAGGAGAGAAGAGACAGCAGAATGAATCACCCCAGAAAGATCATTCCTCGCTGTACAAAAGTGGATGGTAAATAGGAAAAAAAATGTTTGTAACTTGTTACGTCAACTACAAGGTTTTTCATTGGTTCTTTTCACAAGTTATATTTCAAGAAAATAAACCAGAAACTGGATCAGTTTTGGGGGGGAAGGGAGGGAAATGCAAGTTACTTCCTAGGCAAGGTGAAAGGTTTCTATTGCGGTACGGCCAGCTGCTGAAACAGCTGAAATAGGTGATGTTCTCACCCTCCCCAAGACCCAAATCCAACGGCTCAGTGCAAGAGGTAAGAAACTGAGAAGGGTGTAGACAAACCGCCATGTCCCACCAGCTTCCACACAGTCACCAGAGAACCGCAGGCCAAACCCAAGGCAACACCTGAAGCTGCAGGATGTTTTTTCACCATCACATCTCAGAATTTCTCAGACAGTTTTATTCACTGGTACCAGGTAGACACAATTCTCAGAAAGTCCAGTGTCAGCCATAACAGTCACTCAGCTATAACCAGCAACTAGTCTGCTCCAAAGCATTTAACTTTCATAACCAGAAAACCCTGTTCTAAAGAAACATCATGGCCTGATTCACTCCATTTAACGCCTGGCAGCTATGCTTGCTGCAGCAGACCCCCAACCGCCCCCAACACACGTTACTGCTTGTTTCAGAACCACCCTCTGAGTGCGGCGGTTTTATGAGCACGCCCACCCTGCAGCACGAGGGAGCACGAGGGGAACCCGCCTGCCAGCGTGGGTCCCACACGTACACTGTAGGTACTGGGATACCAGAAAATGTCTCTCTCTGAAGCAAGCACATCGTCTGGTGTTGTAGCAAACAGGATGTGGTGAAGAGTAGCTAAAGGTAGTTACGCACTCCGCTGTGAGACAGGCTGTACTTCCCCATGAAGCTTCTGCTGTGGAGGAAGCAGCTTCTGCGGGAACAGCCGGCTGCTGGGCCGCGAGGCGCTGCCAGAGCATTTTGCTGGGTGTCTCTATTAACTCCACGTCCTCTGACTCTATTAAGCGATTCTTCGAGAGTTCAGGATCATTCTGGAGCATCACTGCTGCAAACAGTTGTGTCATCCTCAAGAGATGAGAGCAACCTATTTGCCTTCATGAAGGAACAGATGTCAATAGAGGACAGACACTTGTTTATGCAGATCTTATGAGGCCTCCGGGCCATTTTCATCCCGGGAAGGGCTGCTGCCACGCTGCTCACTGATGCAGCTTCCTGCTCTTACTCTCATCTTCAAGGGCAGAGCAAAGGTTTTGGTTTCCCAGCTCAAGCTGCCCGTGCCATTCCCTGTGGCTGCACACTGCGGGAGGTGGCAGGGAGGGAACCTGGGCCCATCTTTTACAGCGGAACCTGGAACACACTGATCCTAAAAGGATTTAAGGGCTCGTTAAGGATAAACACTTGCCAGCACCATCATTAGCATTACTCATAGGAAACCATCCAGCAGGAACGTCTCCACGCAGACATCAGACAGACTCGTATCAGACACCTGATCAAAGCCCTGGTTTTTACATCTGAACGAAGGATGTGAAACACAGAAAAAACAGCGACCTGGAGCTGCAAGAAAGAACTGTGGTCTGGAAACAAAAGCTTAGCCATCCTCCTCTGCATCGCTTGAAGGAGAGGACAGGTAGCTTGATGCTGTTTGATAATTAGCACAGAGAGAACAGAGCACGCTATACTAGGCAACTCTTTAACTGAGCAAACACAGGCACAGGAAGAGCCCGCAGCGAGAGGTGAGCCCGCAGAATCACAGCTCCTGAGCAGAGACTCGTTTGACTCAGGTTGATTTGAACCCCTGAGAGCAGGAGCTGCCTGTCATGGGGCGGCTGCCCCAGACCTGTGCACCCAGGTCCGGCCTCCACAGCTGTCTCTGCGTACCCCACCAGACAAAGAGATAACAACAGGAGTAAAGAGGTGATTAGGCTTTTAATTACCTCGCCGTACTCATTTTCACAGCCTTTTGCATAACGCTTGCCTAAAATTGAAGGTACTTTACCACAAGCAATTATGCTAATGTCTGGAAACAGAACTAATTTAATGGCAAAGAACAAGCTAGAAAACGCAATAAAATTCAGATGAACAACCGCAGTAAGGAAATACAGCATTTTCCATTGCAGTGCAAAGTCTTCTGTTAAAAACAGCCATGTTTATCTTGATCTGCTTTTTACCTCCATTCTAAATCCTGCTTCAGGAGAAACCGAAACTCCAGCTGTGGCCACAGCAGACCTCCTCATTTCCAGGTAACAGAGGGCAAGTGCTGCTCTGACTGCGCCAAGAGGAGGAGGAGGAGAAGAGCTCTCTGCACTTCAGGACCTAGGCAAGGGACTGGTGTCATAATGGAACTCTGTGTTTAAAATCCCAGGTTCAGTGGCTACCAGTGCGGGGGGAAAGAGGAAGGTATAACCCCTCCTGACGGTAATAGCTATAACTTACCAAACTGACTGCAACATTCTCTGCTGGTCTTTGGAATCACCTATTAACGACAAGTATTTCATGCCATAAACATCCATTACACATAAGCCGTTCCGTTCGACTTCCTTTTTTTGAAGGAAAAAAGAAAACTAGAAAGGCTTCTTCATTTCCTTGCCACCAAACTGAATCCAACAGTTAGAGTCAGCTCGTGTTTGGTTGCTTAAAATTCCACCTATTTTGCAGCTGCCAGGCTATAACACAATCCTAATGACCCCGCACAGACAGCTGAGCTGAAGCACATCCTGAGGGATGTCAGCACAAGCAAACGAGGTGTCCGTGCACTTACAGCATAATGGGTTTGGCCAGAATAAAAAGCCACAGTTTTTATGCACTAAGACACAGACTACATTCCAATTACCGTATCACAAAGGAAAGCTCCACAGGACTTCCGCAGACGCGTGCTGGAGACGGGTGTTTCCACAACCCTTTTTGAGCAAAGCTATGAAATCCATTAACGACACTACACAAGAATACCATCTATTTTAGCCTGGCAATACCTCCAACTCCCACCCCAGAATATTCACGTTCAGGCTGCAAAGTTCCAGGGGACCAGGATGGACATTCAGGCTGGACGTTTCTGCTCCAGCTAAGGAGACCAACTAAAGCTCACCCAGCCCCAAGGTGCCCCATTACACCACCCTCCTGGGGAGACCAGGCGCAGCAGCACTTTGTGCCCGGGTGTTGGCTTCCATGACCAACTACAGCCTCTGTGTATTTCAGGCTCCTCAAGGCTTCCCAGCCACTTTATGGGTTTGTCCCCATTTTGCAAGGGGAGAGCAGCAGTACTACCCTGGCAGACCTATGCCAACTTTCTCCTCAAAGCTACTGAACAAAGACTTCAGAAGCCCCTCATGAAACCCACTCCCCTGCTTTACTACCCATCCTACTACTGAAATAGGTTTACTCATATCCTTTTTTTTTTTTTTAATTCACATGTTAAGCCTCTGGAAAATTAACTGACCTCATTTCTGCAACAGCTTTTGTTTGTGAAGACTGTTCCACCTCACTTCTCCCTTCCATAGCCCACATACCACCCTATTTCCATACTTCCTCCTAGGTCACATTTAGCAGACTGCTAAGAACAGTCTGCTAATCCCCACTGCTCCTTCCTGGAGCCTTTCCATGTGTATTTTGTATCTCAGTGCCAAGATGGACACAATATTCTGCCAGAAAAGGATGACTTCACATGCCTCGCTGGCTGCAATCCTGATTTTACATGTAGTCGTGCGATCTAGCAGAGACAACACAACCTACAGCTCTCCCTAACCACCAAGTCCATCACACACGTCTGTGGATCAGCGGTTCTCCACCCCGTGTTTGGTCATTACCCCAGCAGAGGTGCAGAGGACTTGGCCTGTTCAGATGAGCAGCTCTGCACTCCTCCCAGAGCTCCTCCTCCGGTTTATGGAGCTCTGTCATCACTCTCTCCTTGTCCTCCATGCGGTTACCACCTCTCAGCAGTCAGGCAGCACACGCTGGTTCTTCACCCCAGCACTCACGCTGCTGACTACACACTGCAGAGTACCTGATCTCTGACATCCTGATGGTGCAAACTCCCCGCGCACATCCTTCCACGTTCACACGGAAGCTGACACTGGTAACTGTTCCCCACGTTCCATTTTCCCAGCAGCTTTGCCCATGCACACCACACTTCCACCCTGGCCCCAACTCCCTGGGGGCTCCCTGTTCCAGCAAGAACATGATGTCGGACAGCCAAGACAACACGTACGGCAACTTTTCTACCACTGCTCCCTTATCAACAGGGCTTAGGACCCTGCAGAGGAAAGGAACGGTTAACTGATGTGACACATTATACTGTTGACAAGCCCATACCGAGTAATACAATTTTCTCCTCGATGTTTCCAAATAATTTAATTATTTTTCCAGTAGTTTTCCAGAAGATGAAGCTGACAGGTCACCTTGCTTCATCATCTTCCCTTTCGTAACACTTCATTTTATTGCAGACCTTTGTTTTACTAAGTCCTGCCCATATCCCAGCATTCTTCAGACCATCCACAAGCCTGATTTCTCTGCGGTCATTACAGACCGGAGGCAGGCAAGCCAAGCTTCAAAATATTTACATGAGTAAGGTTTGATTGAAATACAACTTACCGATTTTCTGATGAAAGATCTTGTCAAAGGTTAATTCACCCCTTTCCTCAAGGTATTTCTGCATAACGCTGCGGATACTGAAAGGAAAAGAGAGGGGGGAAAAGTTACTTGAAATTGCTTGTTTTAAACCTGACCTTTGGAGAAAAGAGTCAAAGACTCCTGTGAAATGAGGCACCTCTGCCTATCTACCGTATCCCGCAATGCCCTGCCTGAAGACTACGAGAGTCTGCTGCACTAGAGCCCCCAACAGCAACTGGCCGGAGAGAAGTCACAGTCACAGCGAGACTACAAACGCACAGAATTCAACTCTGCCAATTGTTTTATGAGAACCCAGCCTCTACCTATGAACACCTTTCCGGACTGCATCTTACTCGCCTAAAATTAGCTTTGCAATCTCAACGCTGCGGTTTTTACTTTTTAAAATGTTCTTGGAGTTTGAGGCACAGGAGAAAAATCACTTTTCCCCGCTCTAAATACTAATTCTACCCAGTGCAGAGTATCAGTAATTCAGTGTGGAAGAGATGCAGCTTTTACATTTCACGCTTAACACATCAATAGCCGACACCGCACAGCGCGATGCTGCCAGAACTCCCCTTCGAGAATCTATACTTATCTAATAAGGTTTGAAAATGCCGCAGCTGAGCAGAAATGGGAACAAAGGGCCATCAGCGACTGCACGTAGCTCCCTTCACCAGATGCCACCACAGAAGCAGGAGCGCAGCAGTTTCAAGGGGAGCTCCCAGGGTTCGCCCAGCAGGCTTTTTATCCCGGTGAGGTACCTGCAGGCTGATGGAGCTGCAGCACCGAGTGCTCCTCACACACACAGAAACAAGCCACAGGCAGCACCGGACCAGCCCTGCCTCTGGCGGGCTGAGCCCTGGGGTCTCAGCGCTCCCAGGGACATTCCGGTCATCATGGCACTTCTTCATTCTCGCATCAGGCTTTAGCTTGCACTGTGTAAAACCCACGTACCAGTCAGTCAAAGGCAGATGAGGCTGCTCACACTGCGACTGCCATAGATCACTTTGAAATGAGCCAACACAAGCTCCATTAGGCCCCAGCTTGGCTGCAGTGCACTTAACATCTACTTTGCCTAATTCATAATGTCACAATCACTTATTTAAACCACATTAGCGCAGATTTCCTTTATTTGTCAAGTAACCTCAATCATCTTTTTAATATATTGCCTATAAAAATTTCATATGGGCAACAATACAAGTACATAAATTTTAAAATCAATGGAGCCCAGCAGCACTCTGCCGTGGTAAAGCAACGATATTGTCAGAGCATTAAGTCAAAATTCCACTAGACTTTTTCTGTTTCCCATTTTAAAATGGCTGTTTTCATTCGTACCATTTGTTTTTATAAAAATAACCTCAACTGCCCTGTACAGAGTACTCATGCCCTAAACAAGACCGTTACATATCACTCACTGTTTGGCAGAAGCAAGACGGAGCACCTAATCCTTGTGAAATGTGGGCTCTGAACTGCTTCACATCAGGAAAAAGCTGCACAGGCCAGCTCTCATGGACGAGTTTCAGCGTTTTCTGGAGAAGACAGACCTGGCAAAAGCTGCAGACCCCACAGAGAGTCCTGCAAAGGATGAGACCATCCCCTCCCACGTGCTCAGGAGGAGCCCATCACCAGAGGTACTGAAAAACCTCACAAACACCCACCGCCTTCGAGGGCGGAAAGTGCTCCTCCTCAAAGTAGGACCCCAGGCACAACGTCTGAATGACTCGACCAGAAAAAGGGCTGTAATGAAAGTCAAGAAACGAGCTCGGAGGTCCTAACCCCCAACCTAGGGAATCATTCTGTGAACAGTTTTCAGGTGTATCTTGAGGTCCCTGAGGAACACAGACCCAAGCACCAGTCCAAAGCGAGGTCCCCAGACACTAGCCACCCCGTCAGGGCACACCGGGAGGGTTCAACATTGTTCATCAGGCTTGAGACTATCAGCTACACAGTGACAGCCTGTGAGGGTTTTTACTTGTTTATTAAAAACAAGGTCTCTCAGTGTATTTTAACAATCTAAACGAAACACTGATTTCAAAAGGAGATGAAGCAGTAAAGAGAGATCATGTCCTGCACTCAAGGAAAAGCGAGGTTCTCATATAAAACCAGTCACAGATTGGATAGAGTCGCCAACTTTGGCTGCCTGCTCAATGGGCAGATCTTTAACAATATACATCTTAGCTTAACGAGGTCAACGTGGTGACCCTAACACTTCTCTTAAACCCATAAATGTCAGCACATGGATGGCAAAACACCTCCATCCGGTCCCGGTGTGCCCGGGCAGCAGGAGCCGTATGGCTTCCCCGCAGCGCTGGCCCGGGAGCGGAGCGATGGGGTTGGCAGGATGGGGGCACGGCCAGAGGCAGCCCTCAGCCCAGGGAGGGTGAGCAGAGCCCTGCAGCTCTGCCTGCCGCAGCTCCTTCCCTCTTCTCCCAGACAGCCCTTGCCCTCGGCTGCCCACGCTCGCGGCAGGACCGTTTCTAATTGAGCAGGGTGTGTGTGCATCTCCAAAGACCACAGACTTCCCTCTCCTCACCCCCCCGGGTGACCCAGCCCACCAGCGCTGCCCCTCACAGCGTCCGCGCTCCGAGCAACCTCCCGTTCCCACTGACTGCTAGACCATTAGTAACAGAATAAGCCTTTTTAACAATAATGACATCAGGAAAGCTTTCCCCTGCTCCAACAAGTGCACTGCAAGAACTTACATAAACACAGTCTAGACAATGGGGGAAGATAATGAAAAATTTAACGTATGACTGAAGTGTCCGGGAAAACGCTCTGATGGTGCAACGAACAAATCTCTCCAGCGCTTCTCCTCCTCCCCGCCGAGAGCCAGCACTTCTGGTCTGGTGGATAACATGGCAAAGGAACAAAACGTCTGTGCAGTGACAGAACCTGAACCGATCTGTAAAATGATCACAGGCTCTGGGAGTCCACACGGCATTCCAGATTCCAGACAACAGACCTTCACCCCTTCAAAGTCATTCCTCCTTATCCGTATGAATAAACAGGAACAAATCACACAGAGTGGATTATGACTGCTCAGAATAATCAGCTTCTAATGCTCCCATAGGAGTTAAAGGTAAAAATCCTACCGAGTTCAAAGGAAACGACGCCCAGTCCGTATGTCCCTCAGAAGGATGGAAAATTCTAAAAGGGAGCCAGGTGCACGCCACAGACAGGAAGGAAGGTTCCCTCTCTGCCTTCGTATTCCGGATCATTAGTTGTCCTACACATGAACACTCTGGGATTAAAAGCTGCTTTTCACAGAAAAGTGGCCATTTCTGAAAAGCTCTCCATACCCAAAGGTGCTTTTCTGCACAAACAACGTGCTAAGGTGAGACAGGGACTTCTGCAGAAGTTCATCTCAGTTCACAGCAGGATCTACCTTAACAGCAACGCTCAAAATAAGCAGAAACAAAAGGTGACTAAAAATGAAATCCAGGGAGACTTCAGAAACAAAAGCACATCCGACTGCACTGCAGCAAAACGTTTTGTCCGTATATTTTTTTATTTCTAAGAGGAAGAAAACAGCAAACAACAACAATTTCAGCGGCGCTGTAGCTCACCGACACACCAGAACAAGCACTGGGGGAAATCAAACATTACCCGTCAAATGTTGAGAAACACAATTTGGCCTCTGGATACCTTTTCGCTGGTTTAACCGGGATCAAATGTTGGTGGGTACTGGGAGCACAGTGCAGCCCTTTGTCCTGCAACCAGAGGCACAGCAGCACCCGCACCAAGGTCAGTCCGAGATGATGAATGCAGCGGTGACACAGCGGAGAAGCCTTGGGAGAGTTCTTTAACTGCAAATAAAATGAGCATCTCGATCCCCACAGTGGAAACGGTCCCACCCCACACTGACATCAAGGGGTGCGAGCAGCAGGGTGCTGAGCAGGCCTATCTCCTGCAGCCCCACGGGAGAAGCTGCCTTGAAGAAAGAGCTGAGCGGAAACCCCAGGCTGGTGGAGCAGTGGAGCTGCCCCCAGAAAAGGGGTTTATTACAAGTGTGAGTTGAAGAATCTGCTACGAGGAGCTTTAAGCTGCATGTTGAAGCTCTAGTGACTTCAGCCAGCACCCTGGTCTTTCAGACTTGATCAAGAAATCCACTGAAAAGCAACCTTCAAGGTTATAATCCATCCCGTAATTACAAAGCTCTCGCTGCCTACAAGCATGCGTGGTGGCACACAGTCTGACGGGCGCAGGCAGCAGTCACCGCGCCAAGGTCAGCACAGGCAGAAAACGTCTGCATGAAAACACATCTCCTGAAAAACTAAGAGCACACAGAATGTTCTTTCTAACACCAAAAAGGACATGTGCATGGCAAGAGCAGCGCTCATCCGCAACCCTCCCTCCCAGGGGAGCTGCAACAGAGGCAGCAAACCTGGAGACAAACCCTTTAGGGAGGGGGCTCAGCCCAGAGCCAGGGTCTGTCCTTGGCTGCAGCCAGGACCAACGCCACCACCACAGCAAGTGACCCTCGCTGCTCCCCCCCGTAACAGCTCGGTAATGCTCTGTGACTCCACAGACACGGGCACTTATCAGAAGAAATGCAGCATCTGCTGGGTGTACGACCGGATCTGCACCCGCCGAGCTGTTGCACGGCACTGGCCCCCGCGGGCAGCCTGAGTCAGGACAGGCAGCCTGAGCACGACCACGACGGATGCAGGCACACACAGAAACCAGAAGTTATGGAGGAGAATAAAATGAAGAGCATGCCTCTTGACATCTAGAAGTTCTGCTTCGCATTTCTTTGCTGCACGGATTCTGTCCCCACTGTTTCTTACACCGAACTATGCAGGAGCTCTTTGCAAACCTCTCACACCTAGAAAATGGAAAGGGTGAAGAAAGCTGCCCTGAGTACGTGTACAGGCTCTTGCTATTGAACTAGATCTAGAAGCTACTCTGCTGGCCTTTTTACTACTGTATCTTAAAGGAGCTTTTAATTATTTATCATAAAAGCACATTCTTTTTTCTTATAAATCAACACGAGTGTGGATTTATGGGACATTATCTGCTGGGCACATGCACACCACAACTTAAAAAAATCTCTGGCCCTATTGTGAGCTTTCAAGAATCATACCTACATTCAGAATGTGCAGTTTACACTCTCTAATATATTCACCTACACACTGAAACGGAAGGCGGCGAACAGAAAAACCCAACAAGACTGAGACGGCAGCTGTACAGCAGCTGGCCTGAGGAGAGCAGAGCTCGGCCAACATCTCCCAGATCATCCTGGGCACATCGGGAACACCAGAACCCCAATCTGTAAAATAAAGCTGTATTTCCTTTTTCCTCCTCTGTCATCAGGGCAGATCCTTCTGCCGTGTGTGGATCCTGTTCCCAGCACACCAAACTCCTGATGGCTCCCAAAAACAACTCAAACACCAATAATTACTTCAAGAAAATGATATTCGGCCACTGAATTACCACTGCCCCTCACCTCCGTCCCTCCGTCTGCATTCCAAGCATCTCCTCTCCACACTGGACACTCATCTGCCATTTATTCCTGTCTGCTTCTCCTCTTTCTCCTCATTATCACCCCTATTTCCTTCTCTCAGCCTGTTCTCACCTCGCTCTCTGCGCCGTATTTATCACGTCCCCTCATCCCATCCAGCCTTCATCTCGGCTTTCTTCTCCACCTTCTCACTCTGCACTAACACTCCAGCTCACACACCCAGAGACGTCTCACAAAGCCGACGAAGACCTGAGCTCGCCACAGTCAGAAAATAACTAAGCCCATTCAGACCCAGTTCCGAAAGAGAAGAATATCTGAGTGTCTCAGGTATAATAGTCCCAATGCGTCATCAGCAATACAGTTTCTCCTTAGAAGTTTTTTTATTGAGGTTTTGCAGAGTAGGAAAGAAAACCATTCACATAACAGGCAACAGGGAGACGGAAAGAAACACCCCAACACAGAGGGTGACCGATTGCTAATGGGGCTATTATTTCCTTGCAATATGTTCATCGCTGGCGGCAAGCACCTCTCCAGCCAAGCAGAGGACTCCCCTCGGAGGAGATGGTGAAGTGCGGCGGGTCACTGGCCCACAGCCCCCAGGTCAGCCCAATGCTCCAGCGGTGAAAGCAAAGGGCAGACACTCCATGCAACCAATACAAAACAATTCACTTCCCTCCTACATAAGAGGTAAAACACAGTGAACGAATCCCCAGCCACTCAATCCCTTTCATTTTGCTTCCTCTGACTTGTGCTCAGGTCAAAGCTCAGCAGAAGCTGGCACTTCTCCAAAGGACTGGGTTCTCAGATGCTGTAAAGGGTATTTCACACGTTGCGACTTCAAGCAATTAATGGAATGAAGTCCCTCCCCACCACATAAAGCCAGAAAGGACCATCTAATCCAACACATTCATCTATTACTTGAAAAATTCTGTATTTAAAGAGGAAACAAATCATTAGAAGACTGTGAAGAAGCATTTTTGAACAACAATGAAATAACATGGAAAAAATAAGTTGTTACTCTGACTTTTGAGCACCCTGTAACGTTACTCAGCAGCCACACGATATCCAACTGACTCCACCATTTACGGAGAAATAGAAGTGATCAGGGCTGCTACGTTAATTAGTGCCCACTCTGCTCTTAGTCTCGTCAGCTGATAAAGTAGCACCGAGGGAAAGCAGACTCACATTTGTGCCCCTGAGCCTGGCAGATCCCCATGCATGCCACGGCCCCGGCCAGGCACAGACTTGCACATAGCCCCAGTGCCCACAGAACCAACCCTGGGGACCTCGCACTGATGCCACACAGGACAAGAACAGGACTCTGCCATCTTCTGCCCCGAGCTCACCCATTTCTATCCCGTTTTCTGCCTTTGCACACCCTCGAAGCTTACGCTAAGCCCACGGCCAAGTCACGTTGCTGCGGTGAACTAACGCTCTCATCCCTGTCAAGGGTGAGGAACAGCATTGTCCATCCGGGAACCCCGTGTGCAATGGACGGGACTGAACTCGGCACCACTCCCTGTCTCACACAGGAGATGAAGCAGCTTCACTTATGCAAATGACATTAATGGCGAAAGTTTACCAGAAGGGAGCCAAGAGCAACCGCCAAGTAGCTACAATTGCTAAACACACACCAACCTCCTGTTTTGAGGATCCTGTGCATGAGCACTGCTGAAATCCAAAATGAACTGAAACACTTCTAAGTCTGTTAATTTCTCAGGAATAATTACCCTGAACTGTAGGGCCGGGGACTCACCCTTCCAGCAGAAAAGTGCTACTGAGAAATTACCAGAAAGAGAAACGGCAGCAAATCTCACCTCCGTGCTCCTCCTGCATTCAGTAATCTGTCAGCCGTAATCCTTTTTTAACCAAATACATAGTTACTGAAGACATGCCAATTATTTTCAATCTTTCTGCATTTATAAAATGTCTAGAACTGCTTTAAAGGTCGAGTGCAAGTATAAACATTAACTGAGCTACCCAGAACCACGGCCAGCGCTGATCGAAACACGCTATGGTCGCCTGTGATTTATTTACTCACTTACAGGCTCAGGATACACTTTGAGAGACATAAATGCTTATTTCCACCACCCAAATCCATCATGAAGCTGCTAAAAGTGGACCAAAGCTCCTGCCCCAAAGGTCTTTGAACTGCAAGCACGACGGGGTCAACAAGTTCTGTCCAAAGGGCCACAGAACAGCACGGAGTCACCACGGGTTTCTCGGGATGAAGCGCAGTTTCAAGGTTTAGCGACGCCGGACTGGTCAATGGGGAGAGCCGTTAAGCAACCCTGGGCCTAAGGATCGGGTCTGCTCAGAACCCTTCTAAACACATTACAACCACTATTCGTCTGTCCAGTGCTCTTTGATTTTCTGGGCGCCTGTGGAAGCTACTGGGAGCTCTTTCCTCACCTGCAGCTTAAGCAGAGGTAGCAAATCCACGTGGGTGACATGCACCCATCTGTCCCCAGCTCCACAGGGAGCTCCTGCAACGTGCATCCCTGCAGAGCCCCGAGGCTGCGGTGAGGTGTCAGAGGTCAGTGTGCCACCGGTGCAGAGTATCACCAACACGCCGTGACAGCCGGGCTGAGCTGCTGCTGCCCTTTAACCCAGGCTTTGATGAGCACAGCTCCACCAGAGCCGAGCAATCTGGCTGTCTCCAGGCCCTCTCTCAGCAGGACAGGACAGGACACTTTCTGACAGGACAAATTCCTGGCATGCTGGGAGGGGGCTGGGGGTTCTCTACAGAAGCAGTTTCTCCTAACACTCTCAGAAATGTAAATCTGCCTTGCCTTAACATAGGTGTTTATGCAGTACTGGTTTTCTTGGAGAAACTAGTAAGCATGGGGTGAAGCTCTTTCTGGCAAACAGCTGAATTTCTAAAGCTAGAAACTGCTTTTACATCCATTTAGTTCAATTAAATTCTGCTTTTTGGTTTATGCACCTGGACCTGACGGCTCCTGAAAGGCTTTTTTCTAATTTTATTAATTGCCAAAAAAAGCTGTTATTGATAAGAAGATTAAAGCAGGCCATTCCACATGACTTCACCAGAACAGAAGAGGAGAGCTGCATACACTCACTTCCCGATGTCATCAATCCAGCGTTTTGCTGAAGACATTTCACCCGGGAAGGTCCAGGCGCTGAAAAGCCGCCACACCTATCACGGGAGGAGCAGCTATCAAGTTTATGAACTGCCCTGAAAAGACCAATCTGCCTGTCGGCATCTCCCACCAGACACACCGCGCGTGCTCCGTGTGCAGCAGCTCAGCCGAACACGCTCCAGCCGATGCACCCAGCCACGGGCGCTGCTCCAGGCAGGTCCCAGGGGCACCCACAGCCCGCCCACACCAGGCACCGGCTCCCCGGCTCCACATGGCATTGTGCACACACGCTACACCTCACGGTACGGCAGCTTTCCTCAACACCACACCCAGAGACACTCCTCTGTTTTTAGCACAGTGACAGAAGACTGCACACCCATCTCTCCCCAGATCACGCTCATTTCCTTTTTTTCTTAATTAAGGTAATGATGCCCCAGGGAAAGGTCTGTGTTTCAAAACACAAGCTCCAGCCTTACAGCATCCCCACAGGAGAAGTAATTGGAGCATATCCCTGAAGGGCAGATCTCTCTTTGCTGCGCCCAGAGCCGCTCCAAGTGCTGCCTGTTCAGCAACAGAGGCAGTCGAGGGCCTCCACGGCTTCTTTGAGGCTCAGAAAATCAAATTTCAATGGCTGCATCTGCCAAACGTCCTAACTGCCAGCAAAGGCCCATCATTTCTCATCTAGCTGGCTTGCCTTCTGCGCCATACGATAGAGGCCACCACAGTGCCCTTCCTCCAGGCTCTCACTTCTCTTCTTTCTGAAGCTGCCAGAGCTTCGTCTTCCCACGCTCTTCTGTACAGCCTGTCTATACAGACACTGCAGATACAAACAAGGACCTGAATGCCCCAGTGAGAGAACACCCAGCTCGTGTGGAGAGCAGCACGGGCAGTGAGCAGGAGCCCTCCTACACCGGCTCCTGCACCAGCAGTCCATCCCCACGCCTGGAGCACGCATGTTTCTGAAGAGAGCCCTGTGGCACAGAGCTAATTGGAGACAAGCAGCAGGGACGCTGTGTCAGCAGCCCTGGCTTCCGTGTGTATCCTCAACTATTTTGAGAAAGCCATCTCTTCACTGCCTCCTCAACCAACATGCCTGCTGCCGAAGCGAGGAGGCTGAACTTCGAAACAAACCTGAGGTTTTTACCACCCCGTCGTCTCGACTCACCCTGCGCAGGACTAACAGACGAGAAGACCTTCACCAGCTCAGAAATATGAGTTGCATCTCCTGGACAGCAACACTTTGGGAAGCCCAGGAAGATGAAACACACCTGCTCAGTTCACTCCCTGCTTCAAGAAAGTGCCCAGTGAACTATGGAACACTCCGTTCAACGGGGACACTCTGACCTCGACAAGCACAAATCCACAGTGCTCGCCTCCAATCCGCTCCTGCTGCGGGCTCACCTCCAGCACCTCTCACGAGCCCTGCCTGCTGCGCACCACGTACGCAGCCAGCCTGAGCTCCCACCACACTTTACTTTCCATAGACTTTGCTTAAACGTTCACCTCAGTGCAATAAGAGTGTAGCTGCAAACCAACGAACTAGTTTCTAAAACCATCTCCTTTAGAATCCTTTTTCCTTCTGCTGTTTCACAAATTACATCTCAGTGAAACTATCTAACAGTCTGAGTGTCCTGCGTGCTGGTTTGAATTTTGTACCTCAGATTCTTCAGTTTTTAGTAAGTCCTGGAAACGGTATAAAAATACCCAGAAACAATCTTGTTTGGCTTTTTTCTTGTTTTTTTTCTAGTGTCAAGCAAAAACCTAAACTGTTTTGTAACTCCGCACAGATGATCTTAAGAAGTTCTACTAAAATAATTTACAGACATCATTGCTACAAGCACATGGAACAAGCTTCAATGAAGCACCACTACCACCACGACACAAATTCAGCTGCATTAACCATGAGATGCCCAATCCTACCATCTCCTGTTCTTCACTTTCATGAGCAGCAATTCTGGGCAAACCCCAGACAAGCCTCTGCAAAACCTGGGCCTACTATTTTTCTGAAAACAGAATTTCTGAAGGTTTCTACCATTAGCATTCAGATGGTGAGGAAGAAGCATAACACAGCACAGGGCTTCCTGGAGCCACCACATTCTCCGAACAACCTGCAGGTACAGCTGGGGGTTTTGCTGTTTGCATCACTGAGGAGACCCTCCCTGTCACTGCCATGCACCACAAAAAGGTGTGCAGGTCAGACAAGCAAATGCAGGAGATGGAGGGAGACAGCCATGAAACACCCTCAGCGAACATGACAAACCCTGCCTCAACGCAGCAAGCGATGGCAGATTAATCAAATTCCATCAGCTTCATCACAACAGAGTGATTTAATGCGGGAGTCAGGGGAGGAGTTTTGTCGACCTGAACAGCACAACCAGAGCAGGCAGCACCTGAACTCACGTCAGGCAGGGACGGAAGCTGCAGCACCAGTGACAGGGACAGGGAGCAAGGGATGTTCAGCAAGTTCAGGGCCACTGCAGAAGCCCAAGACTCAACACTGTGCTGGAAGCAACAGAGACAAAAAAGCACCTAGAAAGATGCAAAGGGATGACATGAGCATAATAGCAACAAACATGAAAATTACACAATTGTCAGGGAAATTTTCCTAGAGACAGCACTAGGAATGAATAAGCACAACAAGACGACGTTAAAGCCAGAGAAAATACCCTCAAAGAAACCAAGACTGACAGCAGAGAGACGGAGCACTTCTAGCCTGTAACTTAGAGCTGTTACAGAGGTTCAGGAGGTACATGAACACGCTGAAGGACACATCAAAGCAGCAACTGAAATTCAGCTGAGGAGTACAGCAATGGCAAGAGAAGAAAACTGAAAAAGCAGAAGGAATGATGACATTTAACTCCTAGCAGGAGATGGCACTTGGGGTTTTTTATTCAGCCCTGTACAAGGCAGAAAACAAATTACAAACAGCTCAGGATGGAACCGGAAAGGAAAACGCAGCCCCCGTGCATTCCGGGAGCTTCAATCAGAGGTTGACAGACTAGGAGCATCCAGGTGAGAAAGCAAAGAGCACACCCCAGCCTGAACTGCCCCGGGGAGAGGCAGCTGGGCTACCAGCGCGATACCTCTAGGGTAAAGTGAAGATGGGACAATAACTGAGGAAAAACGTCATGTTACAAATGTGGTTTTAACAAAAAAAAAGTGACTGCAACATGCCCATTTCCCCCCCAGAGGGGCAGGGTTCAGAGAAAGGTGGGAGACCAGAGAAAAAGTTTGAGACAAAGTAAGAATTAACTCGGAAGAGAGGTTGAAACACACAGGTTAGGAGGAAAGAGGAGACGAGAAACATCTACTGTTGTTCATCTACCGATGTTCAGAAACATCTCCAACGGAGCGAGAGCAGCCTGGAGAGACGCGTGTTTTGTTACCATGCCCTTGGTGTGTGTACCCCAAGAGCACTCTCCGCTTACGTGGTGTTTACAGCAAGGAACCTTTCGCGCTCACTCTCCAGCAGCGTGAGGACAGCCGTGCTGTACCCAGCCCTCTGCAAGCCCTGCACTCTCTGGCACTCCAGTTACCTGATCTCCTCGACTATTTTTCTCAACTTCACACAATGCAAATCCTTTACTCAAAATAGCAGCAGCTGTGGGGATGGAGGGTTCTTCCACTCCCTCTGCCCAGAGCAAGGGAAATTTAAAATTCACATGGGAGAGTGAAAGACTTCGGAAGTCTGCTGAATAACCTAAAAAACTAAGAGTCTGGTTAATTCACTCCTTCGCCCCAAACTTAAAATACTTAACAGTAATTCTGCAGACAAAGATTGAGGTTTCGTATTTGCTCATATTTCATGTCTTCTATCCCATTTCTAGCCTTAGCTGTGCAGGTCGTGGTGCCTCCGACAGCCCTTCCGTCCACCCATGCAAATCCACCCGCAAAACAGGCTGTGAAGAGGCAGCATAAGCCTAAAAGGCAGCGCAGCTTCCCCAGTTCTTGGCCAGGCTCTTAGGAACCAAAGGAGGAAACGCAGAAGGGAAGGAAAAGCAGATGACAGAGGATGGAAAAAGGACTGGTTTGTTTTGGTGGTTTAAAGACACAAAAACACGCTCAGCTGCTTCCTCAGGCGCTCTTGTCTCAGTAGTGTTTTCTGTCCCCTTTCCTCCCAATCTGCGACATTTAACGATTTCGGTACTAAACCCCTCTGAGGATGCTTCACGAAACCTCAGCAATGATCAGCCCCACGGCCAATAAACTCCTCACCCTCACAGTTTATTTGCTGCTAAGCCTTGGCCTGCAGCCTTGGAATTCAGTCTGCTGCACCACAGCTATTTCCTCGTAAACAGGAAGCCCCTCAAACGTGCATTACAGTAAACTCATTGACTTCACTTGGTGTCACTCCTCTCTCCGCAGGATGAACCAGTGCTGACAGGTGTAACCGAACGGGGGCCAAACCTCCACACTGATGCTGGCAGAGGTCGGGAGGCTGGGGCCAGGCGGTGGCTGCCCAGTGGGCACGCGTTCCCGCAAGCAGAGGGACAGGCGGTTGTTGTCAAGCGTGGCTGCGATATTCCAGTGACCTTCCTGCTCCCTGTCCCGGTGACAGCCAGGAGCTGAACACCAGGACGGCTGCTGCAGCCCGGCGTTACGGAGCTGTGCTCCCACTCCTCCTCCTCTTGCACTCACACACAGAAATAAAAATGTGTTATTGGGAAGAACTGTTTGATTTCAAATTCGTGTAAGAGAGGACTTTCTGTGTCGTATTTTTTGGTTACTGTTACTATATCAACCTGCATTTAACCAGCTGATTTATATAATTTTACATGAATCACTTTGCCAGTGATACAGAACCCAACATACCATGCCTGTTTTAATGAGAGGGATCACAAAAAAACCCAACCAGAAGGCAGCACGAAGACATCTGACACCAGAATAACGGTCACAATTTCCTACGGTATGAGGAAATCCCTGGTTTCAGTTAGAAGCTGAGAAGCTCAGTCATTTCGAGCACCCCAGAGCCGTTTGTGGTCCCAGGCTTAGGTAAGTCTCTGTTCTCATTCTGTCCACGCTTCCTCTCCTCCATCTGCTGAGCTGTCTTACATGTCCCCTGCCCCATGGCACCACCGGTTTGTCACCTTCTTCAGGGCATGACAGTCCAGGGGGTAAGGCAAACAGTCTTTTCCTTTAATATTTCATGCAATCTGCAAACAGGTTCTTCCACATGCAGCTCCAGGGGAGAGGCGCTGCAGCCACCTCACCCTTCACCTTTCCTCCTGCTCTGCAAAACTTCCTCTTGCACCTCAGCTGCCGTCTCCCACCCCGCAAAGCCGAACACGGGTGAACCACCTCGCTGAGCTCAGGGAAAACCACCCCACACCAACAAAACACCATTCCTGGAGCAAGGGAGTGGAACACCGGGGGGCCTTTGTTGTGCACGAGGGGATGCGGGTCCAGGCAGCGGCTTTCAAGCCCCCCTGCAATCTCCCACGGAGCTGGAAGGACTCCTTCCCCGCACACCCTCTGTGTCCCCACCTTTGGCCTCCCCAGAGGGGTCACGTCCCTGCTGCAAACAGGGCGCAGCCTGCACATCACTAAGGACACCGAGGGAACCACAGCACTGGTAAATATAAAGCCACCAGCCCGCCCACAGTGTACCTCAGGTTAACGGCGTAGGCTCGGGGTTATGGATATTATTTTTATAAGCATTTACATGTACCAGGGGAAAACCAGGCACCTTCCTCTGTCCAGCAAGCCACCCGCAGCTGGACCTTCAAACCCACTGCCAAACTTCCTTCTCCTGCGGTTTCACTGCAAGGGGGTTACCATGGGGTGGGCACCCCGTGCCCCTTGCCTTCCCCTGCTCTGCAGAGACCCAAAATTCGATAAAAGGCAGAAAAACAAGCGAACAAGTGAGAGGAGAGCTTCAGCGTTCTCTCGTTCACAGCAGGCAGCCAGCACAGGCCACCAGCAGGCTTGCAAACTGCCTACACGTTTTGCAGTACATTTTGGTTTAGATTTTCTTCTGTTGCAGTATTTTCTTTGCTGGCTAAACGTTCATTTTACATATACATATACACAGAGCCACGAAAGAGAGGGAAAGCTTCATTTCAGCAATAAATAAGTGATGCTCAGGTGATTTTATAACGCATGCATCACTGTCGTTCAGAAGAAAAAGCTGCTTTTACCACCAAACACCAAGAGAACGACCTCAGCTACACCAAGGCACCCGTCGAGCCCCGGGGAAGCTCACAACGACACCGGTTCATCACTGTACCTCTGCTCCAGGAGCTGCCTGAGAAGGGAAAAACCTCTCCCCCAAGTCTGTCCTCCCTCCCCGCATCTCCCTGTTGTCAAACCTCATGAAGCATC
>NW_010421061.1:26291-26527 GCF_000710305.1 Buceros rhinoceros silvestris
GCTCTGCAGAACGAAGCGGTGGGGATGCTGCGGTTCGGTTTCCCCGTTTTATCTAGCTCGCCACTTGAAGAATTCCTCACCCTAAGCATCAACTTTAGGACCAAATAAACACCCGAACCGCGGGGAGACTTTTTTTCCCCGGGAGAAGCGGCTTATCCACATCCTCAGCCCCCGACAAGCGCCTCAAGAAGTTCTTTCCAACCCACGCAGCCAAGCCGTCCCCACGATCGGCCGCA
>NW_010421062.1:0-387 GCF_000710305.1 Buceros rhinoceros silvestris
GAGCGGCGGCTCCACACCCCATTCCCCACAGGGCCAGGAACCTGTGCGGGCAGAGATGACCCTCTGGCATCTCTTGCCCTTCCCTTGCCTGCAGCCTGACACGTGGCCCCATCGGTCCCCTCTACCCCTGGGTGATGGTGCCAACGGCGCCTGGCGCAGCAGCGGGTGCCAGGCCCCTGTGCCAGATCCCGGGATCACCGTGGCCAGAGGGAGCTTGGTTCCCCGTGCCCCTCGCAAAGGGGAACTGCTCAGGGCAGCCAGGCTCATCCCGGCCCTCCCGGGGAGGTGACCCAGACCCCCGCCACCTCCCCTCCACAGCTCCAGCCGCGGGACGTGCCGGGCAGCCCCCAAACCCTGCGGGGCCGCTCGTGGGAGGTTCATGTTTGG
>NW_010421063.1:0-267 GCF_000710305.1 Buceros rhinoceros silvestris
CTCGCCCCGGCTCTGCCTCCTTCCCAGGTTAACAGCCTCTTCCGAGTGGTCCAGCTCTCAGCGGTGGGGCCGGAGGGGGATGCAGCAGTGCTGCAGGATGCTGTGCTGCCCTGTGTCCTCTGCTTTGGTACGCAGCCCCGGGGTGGCACCGGGGGTGGGTGCCCACCGGCTCCGAGGCTCAGCCTCCATTTCTCCCCATCCCCAGACCTCTGCCGCCCCGAGAGCTGTGCCACAGCCATGACATCCCCTGACCCGCTGGACTTGGCC
>NW_010421064.1:0-221 GCF_000710305.1 Buceros rhinoceros silvestris
CCCTTCGACTAGAAAGAACTTCGGTTGTCGTGGGGCTCCAGCACTTTTCCTTCACACTCCGCTTTTCCCACCGCGTTCTGCACGAAGCTGATTTCTAGCTCTGGTGAATAGGAGACCTTGCTCCTAACTCCTGTGAATACCCTCTGACCCCGCTGCAGCTGCAGCGAGACGTGGTGTGGGGGCACCGGGGCGGGGGGTCCGACCAGGCACACAAGGAACGA
>NW_010421064.1:471-826 GCF_000710305.1 Buceros rhinoceros silvestris
GCAGGATGACATCCGAAAGGAAAGCTGAGACTAAAGCGGGGCAGGGAGCAGGAGGTAGGGTGGGCACCAGCCCCCCATGCCACGGGGGCTGCCCTGGCGCTGACTGATAGCTCGGCCCCCCTGGAGCCCGCGCGGTGCCTTCTCCGTTGCCCATCACTGCTCTGCTCCCAGCTCACCAGCGGCTGTTCAGGAAAGCTCTTGTCAATTTGTGGGTATTTAATTATCTAATTGTCTGCAGGAACCGGCTCAGCCTCGGTGCGGAGCAGGGGAGGGGGGACGCAATGCTCGTGCTGGGCCGGGGAGCTGTGGGGGGCTCCTGGGAGAGGGGCCATGCTTGGGCAGGGACACGGCCAGC
>NW_010421064.1:1065-1448 GCF_000710305.1 Buceros rhinoceros silvestris
CGGCGTCTGGGTTTGTTTTTTTTTTTCCCTTCCTGAGTGCGTCAGTGAGTTTTAGAGCCCAGGTGTGATTTTCTAGACCCCTTTGTCTGAGGCTTAGAAGTGAGAATAAGCTTCATTAACAGAAGGGAGGATTTATAATAAGTAATAGCGAGGTGCTACCCTGCGAGCTGTCAAACAGTTGTGCTAAATTACAAGCTGCTTTGCTGTGCTTGTCTGCGAATCATCAGCTCCTTGCCCAGAGAACAGAGCTTTAAATGGCGATTCCTTAAAAAAAGACCCAACCTTGCTTTTAATCTCCATTTCCCAAAAGCTCAAAGTCAGAATTAGCCCAAATGAACAAACTCTAATTGCGTTGAGGTTTCGGGTGCATTGGAATAACTAAA
>NW_010421064.1:1659-2066 GCF_000710305.1 Buceros rhinoceros silvestris
CGCCCCCCGCCCAGCCGCACGCCGGCCGATGCTGCAGGGAGCGGGTGGAACTCTGACGGTGTGAGTGCTGCTGCGGCTCTTGCCGCCAGCCCCGTCCCACGGGTGGGGAGGGATGGTTGTGTCCTGTGGGATCCTGTGTACATGACCTTCGCGGACAGCAGTGCCCACGGAGCGCCTTGCGTGATTTATGGGACGGAAAACCTGGGGGAGATGGGCTGTCCTCGGAGAGAAGCCAGAGAGCAGCGAGCCAGCTCCTGCTGCCAAGTCCCGTCATCCGTCAGGAATGGCCCATCCGGCTCCTGCTCCCGCTCCGGCACCGCCAGGTCGCCCTGACCCGGGAGGGGAAATGCCTGGCCCGGGGCAGGCGCTGTCTTGGGGTTGGTGGGGCCGAGCACCCAGCCAGCCCT
>NW_010421064.1:2302-2861 GCF_000710305.1 Buceros rhinoceros silvestris
GGTTTTGGCCAGCAGGTCTACGAGGTGTCACCGCTGCTGCATGTAAAAACACCCCAGTCCTTCTTCCAGAGCGTGTCCTCCAGCCTGGGGAGGTGCCGTGAGACAGTGGGCTGGTTCGGGCTTTAAATAAACAGCTACTATTAAAATAAAACTTCAAAATCTTCCCAGAATGGTGCTGGAGGAAGCTGGTGCCTCTGCCTGGTCGATGCATCCAGGTCTACGAGGTGTCACCGCTGCTGCATGTAAAAACACCCCAGTCCTTCTTCCAGAGCGTGTCCTCCAGCCTGGGGAGGTGCCGTGAGACAGTGGGCTGGTTCGGGCTTTAAATAAACAGCTACTATTAAAATAAAACTTCAAAATCTTCCCAGAATGGTGCTGGAGGAAGCTGGTGCCTCTGCCTGGTCGATGCATCCAGACCCACGCTGGCCAAGGGCGAGGGAGCGCGGGCCCCTTCCCAGCTCTGCTCCCGTTTAACCCTGTGGGGAGCCCGTCGTGCCCAGCCCGCTGAACCCCCGGCAGGGATTGCACCGCAGCCGGCCAGCACTGGCGGGGCTTTTTG
>NW_010421065.1:0-1914 GCF_000710305.1 Buceros rhinoceros silvestris
GCGGGTGCAGCACCGGGGTTCAAAGCTGACACGTGGCCGGCACCAGGACGGAAGGGGGAAGGATGGTCTCTGGCTCTGAAGGAGGATGAAGGGCAACGGATGGCTGCAGGCAAAAGCGGCAGGGTGAACTAGGCAGCCTGCAGGAAGTTCTCAAGCAGCGGCTCACGCGGCGTCGGGGGTTTTAAGACCTTGCTCTACAAGGGCAGAGTGAGAGACTCTCTGTGCCCATACGTGTGTTCAGAGCATCGGTGGAGACTTCACACGTACGAGCCGTGTGCTGTCACAAATCCACTGACAGAGAATTGAAACTAAACCAATTCCAGGCGTGGAATATGTGCTATGTGTTGTGGACAGAGCACTAATCCTCTGGTTTCGGTGGGTGCAGAACAGGAGTGCAAGTGAATGGGAGGTGAGAGCGATGTGGAACAGAACACTGATGTGCAGGGAAACTTTTCCATATAATGCCGTCAATATTTTACTCTGCCACAAGTTACAAAATCCCGGCACATGCTGCCAGCGGGCTTTTGCCTCCACCGAGCTGGAAACCAGGAGATAACAGAACCATCTCCTGAGCCAGACATTCACTTCCCTGACTCGTAATGCTCCTCAGTGATACACGGTGAATTACATCCACGCCTTGTTCATGAGATTCATCGGCAAAGACGAACACCGCAGGATATCGCTCAAAGTTCCAGAGAGAGCATGAGGATGAATAATGGCGTAGTCATCCTTTCCTGGCAGGAACACTTCTGAAAGACTGAGAAGGGGTAGAGGTATGAGCAGAATGTTTGGAGAACACCGCAGTGCCTCAGGGGAACAACACACCATGGAATCATCGTTTTGTCCAAGTTAGAAAAGAGAAAAAACAGCTCATGGCACCAGAATTCACTATTAAATGAGTTCCTATCGTTACGTACAAACGCATGTAGGGGAAAAAAGTAGTAATTTAGAGAACGTGCTGTTGGCAAGACTAAAACCACTATCGAGACAGTCGAAACACCAGCACAGCAGTTTATGCTGCGGAAAGCTGTAGGTTCCAGGTTGGCTTGATTCAAACTTAGTGCAAGCAATGGAAGTTTTCAGTGACTCCAGGGAAGTCTCTTATCCAGCCACGTATGTAACCGGCAGCTCCTCGTGCTTCATCCTTCTCCTGCCAAGAACTTTCCTTTCCACACGTGTCCACACGCTGAGCCTGCACTAGCCCAGCCAGCTCTGCTAGCTCGGAACTGGCAGCCCGAGCGAGAGGAGCAGAACTGACTTACGTAAGTCAAGGATTTGGAATAGATTTGTCATACAACTGAAGACGAACGCAACATCAGGAGTACAATAACTGGCGCTTATCTGGCAAACCCAAAGGCAGAAATATTTCACTAGAAAGCCAGATTGTGCTTTAGTCTTTAAATCTGCAGAAAACTAAAACAGCTCGTCATGAGAACAGACTTCCCAAAGCTCAAACACGACTGTCTATATTTCCGACTGGAAGTTTTCATTGAAAATTAGCATTTAAGGATGGCCATGCCAGGAACATTGTTTTATAACGGTTCTTCTTGGGTGATGCAGAAGCCTGCTGAAAATCTTGACTGTTTTCTTGTGTGCAACAAATAGCCCACAAACGGGGTGTCCCGGCTTTGCTGCGATGGAACCATCGGCCAGCCGCGGTCTGCAGGCTGTTAGCAGTTTGGAGTCAGGCAGGGCAGGTGTATCGCACACCATAAACAGTATAAAGGGGGAAGCTGCTGAGGATGGGGGCTGCTCCTCCTCCTCCTCCTCTCAGGGGCCGCCATCCGTGCAGGGCCTCACTCCCAAGGGCTGCTCCCTGTCCGCTCGCTGGGCTGGGGTTAACTTTGTGTACTTGACACGGCATTAGCATGAGATTTGCTGTTCCGTTAACTGTTCTCACTTCACCCCGCGGCT
>NW_010421066.1:0-9073 GCF_000710305.1 Buceros rhinoceros silvestris
CCTACCTCCCCACCCCCCCGCCTTGGTTTTGTTTCCCACCCACAAAGCTGATCATTTACACTGAAGAATCCAGACCCAGCACTACTGTTTCTCGGTTGTAAGGTTAGGGAAAACATTTAGCAAGGGATGGAAAAAGACATCCAGCTCCCGCACCCCGACCTGCCCTCAGCATTGCTTGCACGTTTTTTGGCTTCATTCTCAATAAAACTGCATAGGGAGCAGGGCACGAGGGGTGTATCTTGAATACCTCGGGGGTGTCGAGGCATTAGGGCATCAGGGTAGCAAAGTCCTGTGACTCCTTCTGTTTGATCCTGAAATGTTTGTGTGTCATCCTGGAGAATTTTAGGGACTTTTTTGCATGTGTTACTCAACCTTTCAGAATCCCTAATTCGGCCCACCAGAACCATTCTCATTCCTCACTTTCTGTCTAGCTTATATCCCAACATCCCCACTTCTCTGGGGTACTCCCCTGAGACATGCTGTTTCCTGACACATACTTTTAGCTCCTGACACACATCCAAGGCATCTGTGTGTCCTTGATCTCTTGCTTTCTGATAGCAAGGGTGGTGGCCAGATGAGGCTGTGTGCAATTGTTAAACTTTGTGCTTCGGGGTATGAAAACTGAAATTCCAGCCACCAAAGGGAAAGGACAGAAAATACACCTCCATCTCTCCCTTTTGGTGTCCCTCCTTCACATGGTAAATTTCATCACAAGGTAAACTTCAGATCCCCAGAGATCCTAGTGACTCCATGAGAACAAAAGGCAATAGGAACCTCCCCTTCTGGAGCAAACCTCCTCCTTCTCTTCAGTACCCTCCTGCAGCCTCAGGTGGGTGAAACCACACCTGAAGAAGAGAAGTGAGGGTGACCTAAGGGAAAGCAAAGATGAGACCTGAAGGATGAAAAGCCTTCAGGAAGGATCAGAGGATGTATGGGAAGAAGGGTCTGAAATGGACAGTGGCAGAGGGATTCAAATTCATTCTCTGAAATGAATTTGATCCTGTTAGTTTAGACAGGGAGTGGATTTGGGGTTTGGTGGACAAAGAGGTGGTGTGGACCTGTGATGTCTACATCCAGTGGTCCTGCTGCTCTTTGGCTTGTGTGTGATACTGTTGTATCTCTAGCAGGATCTGCTGATGGTAGTGTCTGTGCCTGTGGCTGCCCGCTGTTTAAAAACCTATCCTAACAAGGAGGTTTGAACCTGGCTCCTTTAGATACTCTGGACAGTTAGAGCATGGTCAGTGTTTATACTCCAGCACAAGACAGCACAGAAGTAAGAAAAATGTCATCAGAGGTGGCCTGGGGTCTTACAGGGTCTATGATGATTCATTGCTGTTGCTGTCAGTGATAACCTGCTGTGGAGGGGGATGCTGCCTTTTCTCTTTCCTCTTAGTTCCACCTTCTGTTTTTATTTTTTCCTCCTTTGTAGTAAGGCATTGCTCATCATTTCAGCAAATCTATTTTCCGCACTGGAGAAGAAAAGAAATCCTTTCAATCTCTCAGGTTGTGTCAACTACAAAATCATTCTTCCCTGCGTTCATACTGTGTGCCTGTCTCCTGTTTTCAACCTCTGAGCCCCATTCTGGATGACAGCCCTTTTTCTGTACTCTGTGCCAATGGCGCGAGAAGGGCCTGGAGACCAGAATATCTGCAAGAGTGCAGAGGCATGCCAGAGTGTTGTGGGGCGAGGGAAGAGATAAAGAGGACCCAGAAGGTGTATAGTGTGCCAACAATTCTCAGCTGCCTACCTACTGATGCTGGCATGGCACATATGATTTCTTGAGCTGCTCTAGACTGTGAGAGGGGAACCTGCCCGGGCCAAGTCCAAAGCTTGGGAGATCCTCGGGAAAGTGTTCGCTCGGAAACCTGGAAGATTAGTTTCCTTTCCCCATCACAGAACTTGGCTCTGCTCGCAAATGGGAGACCTGGTCGGTCTGTGTTTAATCATTACACCTTCATTTTGTGCGTTTCATAGAGGTGAGGTAGTCCAGTGATTTGTAGAGGCATCCATAGCACTGAAGCGGGCTGCTTTTTAGCATTAGTTTTTCCTACTGTTTGTGTTGTTGTGAGAATTGCTCTTACCTTTTGAATGTGGTTTATTCAATAATGACATCTGGCAATGTGCAAAAATTACTCTTCTGAAGTTGTTTTGTGTTCTGTCAATACAGATTTTAGACTGCACATGTGTATATATGTATCTCTGTACATTATATACAGACACATTCCTTACTTCTGCATTTATGAGGAAGAGGAGAGAGCACTCAAAAAAGTGGTGTTAGAGTTTTCTCAGGGGAGGAGAGAATTTATCTCTTTGAGTGCAATCCTAAATGCAAGGCAGGGTTTTCCAGGTTAGCCCAGTCATTTCTGGGGCCAAAGATCTTATCTCTTCTGCCTTTTCAAATGCAAAAAGGAAAAAAACCAGGAGTCATAAAAGAAGAGAACAAAGAGAAATATTTTTCCTTGTTTTTCTTTGAGATTGGCAAACTTTACAGAACTGCTTAAAAAAAAAAGTTGAAACTAAAACTTTTTCATCAGAAAAGTTAAAGCAACATATTTTTATCATCTTTGCGTCAGTTTCCCCGCCGGGGTCGGTTCTCCTCCCATCTCCTTCTCATGCAGCTCTAGAAAAGCAAACCGTGAGGGCCCACACCTTGCCTGGGTACAGCTCACCCTGGCATCCTCGCCGGTGGCCCCCCGAAAGCTGCCTCAGCCCCGGGCTCCCTGTCCTGCGGCCGGTTGCGGGTGGCCGGCGGGCACAGGAGGGCAGCAGAGTTCTGTGGAGCTCCACGCCGGCGGCCAGAGCCTCCCGCGGACCGTAGCCCTGGGCATCGCCCTCAGCCTGCCCAGGGCACCGCAGCCCGGGGTGACTCCTGGACCGGGAGGGGTGTGGGAAAGGGCAGAAGGGGGATTACTGTGTGACCGGCTCTGTAATCGCTGTTCACGTTTGCACAAATTTGGGAAAGAAACTGTCCGTTGAGATGACACAGAGGTGAGGAACTGGAGTGAACTCTGAGATGATGAACGAAAGCCCAAACACTTTTCCAAAGGTGGCAGGTGTAGCAGGAGAGCAGAGGAAACTAGGATGTGTAAGCCCTCAGTTGCCAGCTACAGATTTGCTTTGTGTTAGCACAGGGTTTCACGCACACATCCGATCCCGCCTCCCAAACCAAGCCGCAGCCTTCCAGACTTAAGTCTGGCGAGCACCGTGGTTCGTTCTGCTTTGTGGGCAGCAAGGGGGAAGGGCGGGAAACTGCTGTGACTTGCTTCAGCCTCTCCCCACCACCACCCTCGGCAGCCTAACAGCTCATGCAGATGTAGGGGCTGCACATCAGTTGTCGTGCTGATCCATCTGAAGCGTGGAGACGGTTAAAACGTGGCCAGTAAAAGCGTAAATCCAATCTGCGCTTTCAGGGATCTCACTCGAGCTGTAAGGGTGCTAAGCACTTGGAGCCATGCAGGCTCACTTGCACAAGCTGTAACACCGGGAGGTCCTTTCCTTGTAGTATTTTAATCTCTGTAGGTGCAGGGAGTGCTCTACTTAACAGGATGATTGATGTGTCTGCAGGGTTCTCACCGTACGGGCACAGACTGGTAGGGGCAAAACTAGGCATTGGACCATGGGCTTAAAATATAAATAAAACCCCGTAACGTGTAAAACAAACTAGATGAGTAAAAGTTTGGTTTTGCTTGCTGAAAAAGGACTGTAACTCCCTCATGGGCCAGTCTCAGCTGAATTACCTCAACTAGCAATCACTCCTCTTCACCTCTGGGATCAGGGAGGTTTGGGGGAGGGAGCATAGTCCTCTCCTTATGACCTGTCAGTAAGACCCTCTCTTCTGTATTAAGTGCCCTGTAGCATTTTATCAGCCTTATGCTGCACTCCAGAGCAGAAGCCCTTAGAGTACAACTCTCATTTCAGGGTGACAAAAAAATCACAGGTTGTTCTGCAAGGTGGATGCCATTCACAGCCTTGCCTTTGTCTTGGGTCATTACCACTAAGCTGGTGATAAGCTGCTATTAATTACAGATTGTCAGCACATGCAAATTGGAACAAGAGCTTACCAAAAGGAAAGCATCAGTCCTGCTGAGGGAGTTGGCACTGAGAGCCTCCTGGGTTGGTGACAAAGTGTTCTTGGAGGATCTGCTCTCTGAAGTCATTCAGGTGTGCTTGAGAGCATCTTGCTGGGGTTTGGTGAAAGCCACTCTTCACAGTCAGATTGCTTATTCCAGTGAAGTTTTGGCAGTTGTTCTCTTTATCACCTGAGAGTTAGGTGATGCACACAATGACTCTGAAGGTGTCGGTTTAGCTATTTATTACACCCCGGGGTGAGAGTTCAGGTGTGGATTGCCTCCTTCTCCTCCTCATCCCCCTCTACTCCCTCCCTTCAGACCCAAAGCACTCGCTGGTGCGGCACTTGGCCTCATGCATTGTTCTGGCTGTGTTGGTGCCCCGGTCAAATTAGGGTGGAATCACTGCCAGGAATACATAGCTGGAGACCCGACCCAGCTGCTTGGCTCAGACTCTAAGCTGTTACAGAGCATACACTCCAAGCAGGGCAGTCTTTAGTAAACCTGCTAATGGAAAGTCTTTTCATTTGTTACTGTCTACATGGGAAAGTTTTACTTGTTCCAGCACAGCAGTTCTGTAGGTGTTGAGAGAGCCTCTGCCTTGATGCTTTACTGTAGAAATGGGCTTCCTTCAGTTTGTCTCAAAACAGTTCTCAGCTGACTTTATGTAAACCTAAACAAGGCTGATGAACTGAGGAGCCCATAAAGAGTGCTTGTCCCAGTTCAATCAAAACCATTCTGGAGTGATATCAGGCCTAACCAGAATGCTCCTTTTGCATAGACACAACCTCATTTGTTGTTCTCAGTGATTATTGGCAAATTCAGTGGCTAAGGCAGCAGCTGCATTTTCAGCAAGTGAATAACCCTCTTGCTGCTTGAGAGTTTCCTCCATGTTAAAATGAGAGGATACTGAGGGGGAAAGAGGCTGAGCAGTCCCTGCCTATGGTGTTGCTATTTGTTTTAGGCAAGGGCTTTCAAATGGGCAATCAGGTAAAATAAACTTTGAGGAGCAGCACCTACAAATTTATGAAGAACATACTTTTTCCCAAGAGCATTCCTCCAAGATGACTGCAGGAATCACACCTTCCCTGGTGTGTGTCAGAGCATCAGATTTGGGGTTGATCCTGGTTACACAGAAACTGCCAGCTCTGGACTGGAGCTGCTGTTGTGAAATGAAAACAAAAATGGGATGCAAGCGTGTGTTAGGACAATTCCTGCTCTACCAGAATGGGGTGGTGCCCTTGTGCTTGACGACCCCATTCCTTTGTCCCAATTAATTCCATGCACCTTCTCTGAGCACACCGTGTCCTACTGTCCAGAGCCCATTTGCTTGCTCCTTGCTGCTCATTGCATTTGTTAAACGAGATCTGTCTCTTGTTAATTTGCTTCTGACGTCTCTCTCACAGGGAGCCGAGAGACTGCTTTCACCTATGCTGTCAGTGCTGCCGGAGTGGTGAACGCGATCAGCCGGGCTTGCCGGGAAGGAGAGCTCTCCAGCTGTGGCTGCAGCCGGACGGCCAGGCCCAAGGACTTGCCCCGAGACTGGCTGTGGGGCGGCTGCGGGGATAACGTGGAGTATGGATATCGTTTTGCCAAGGAGTTTGTGGATGCCAAGGAGAGGGAGAAGAACTATGTGAGAGGTTCAGAGGAGCAGGCTCGCATGCTGATGAACTTGCAGAACAACGAGGCTGGTCGCAGGGTAAGGCAAATGCTGACCCTTTCGTCTTTCTCGAGGCAGATTCGGAAGACTTGAGATAGATAGCTAGATGGCAAATTACTTGGAGGTTTGATGAGGGAGAGTCCGGTGATGCCCCAGTAATGGTAGGGTCACATTTTCTGCATTTTTGTGAGTATTTCAGACAATATTGTCAATATTATATTCCAGTTTTAATGGCAAGCTTCTGTTGCCAGCTAAAGCCAGTGAGTTTTTTGATCTGAAATACGGCATGGCAGATGTGCAAACACGTAAGCCCTTTGCAAATAAACTAGGTGCCGTCGTGGCCCACCTTCAAGGTTTAAATCTCAGAAACTGGCTTCCTAGAGCTGCCAAAGTGACAGGCTAGTGGCGAAAAGAAGAATCTGTTGGCATGTGGAGTTCTCTTCTACTGACATCTTATATTCCCCCAAATCTGAATGGCCAGAAGCAAACACTGCATCAAACTACCTGGCTATCTCTGAAACTCATGTTTTGCTCGGTTACCTTGGTATTGGGCAAAATAAACAATTTGCATCTAGGTGACAGACATTTTCTGAAAGATACGTAGGTCTGATCTGGCGACCTCTAGGATTGGAGACTCCGTCACTTCCCTTCGTAATATGCTACCATCATTAATCACCCTGTTTCAACAATGTACGTCATTATCGTTTGAACTTATCTGGCATCAGCTTCCAGTCAGTTCTTTTTCTGACTTTTACAGCTAGATCCAAAAGCCTCTTAGTAATCAGAATTTCCTCTGCACAGAAGTATTTATCTACTGTAATTTATTCACCACTCTTTTTTGACAAACTGGATTGTGCACAACTAGACTCTCACTGTCAGAAGTTCTTACCAGCCATCAAATCATTTTCACATCCCTTTAGTGTACCCTTTCCATTTTTCCCGTGTCCTGTAAAAATGACTTGCTGGGTTCCAGCATTGGTCCCACTGATGCTGTCAATGTAGGCGAAGTTTCCCCTTTTGTATGTGTTCAGTGTATGCACGTTTGCTTTTTATGCAGTTCCTCTGTCTGTGAGTAATACCCTGGAAGGTGCAGCATCATTCACATGTGGTACAACCCTGTAATCCTCCCTCTTTCTAAATGTAGAACAGCAATACTTGCATGAATGTTCGTGCCTTTTCTACAAGATGTTTAAAATTTTTATCATTCTTCTCAAGTAATGACCTCTGTTCAGGTTAATTTTATTTCTAATGCATATTAAAAAATCCTATTAAGTGTACTTAGTGTTTTTCTTTTTCACGTTCTTAACTAATATCCTCAGTTTCCTTATGAATTTTTTGCCCTTTCTCACTTCTAGCTGTTACCGAATTATCTTTCCCTTTCCCATGTATGTCTGTCTTTTCTGCATGTAATTTTGGCTTAATTTTGCCACCAAAGATTTGCTCTGGGTTTTTTGACTGTGAAATCAATGAGTCAGGTTGAAGTATTGCAAATGCTCTATGGTTCTTTTGCAAAATCAAATTGGAGTAGTTTTGCAGTAGGTGGGAAACTGTGCCCTTGAAAGCTTGGCTTGGGGTTTTTTCTTTTTTTTTTTTCGACTTGGAAGGGCATTTGCTTAGAACTGTAGTAACATCCGTATTAGAAGATGAAGTCAGAAGATACTTGCTCTACAGCATGGGTAAAATACTACCCTGTCCTGTTGTTATATGGGCAAGAATCTCACTGAGCTGTGATTTCAGATGTACAGAGGGGGTTGTACAGCTTTAGATGGAAGAAGGCTTTGTCCTGATTTAAGGACAGGGCTGAAACAGTTATGTCTCGCCTTTACTACAGCGCAGAAAGTTATTTAAAATGTGCTTGGAAATAGTACAATGCCCGTGCTTCTTTGGACTCCATAGACAAGCTCTCAAGGCAATTTCTGAGTATCCTGTTAACACAAGACCTGGACAAAAGCTTTCCAAAGGGGCCAGCAAAAGACAATGTTATTTGAAGCTTGGTTTTTGTAGATTCCGTAAAACAGATGGCTGTAGAAAATAACCTTGGATTAAATGAATACAAGGGCATTTTAGATTAAATCAAATGGCAGTATAAACCAGCTTGTAATTAAGCTTGTGGATTTCAAAAAGAACAAACTCTGATAAAGTAAGGGTGCTGGTGAGTAAACTCAGCCGAAGAACGTGATGTGGAGGAGGTCTGGAACTTTTTCAAGTCAAAGATGCTAAAGCCATTACAATTCTGCATGCCAAGCAAGAGGAAAAAACTTGTAGGAAGAATATCCAGACCTCACCGAATGAATAAGTACCACAGAGAAGCTGTTAGGAATAGGCTGAGAGCCTACTAAGAATGGAAAAAAAGAACTGATAGCAAATAAATAATGAAGGTCAAGAAGTGTAAAGATGAAGTGAGAACAGTAAGAAATCACACTGAGTCAGTCCTTGCAAAGGGTAGTAAAATAAACAGCAAAAGGTTTTTAAACTTTGCAAATTGGAGGAGACTGGAAGAAAGGAGACTGCTAGTCAGTGAGGACGGGGCTGAGTCTAAAGACAGGGTAGTTTTGGTCCTCAGAGTGAGTACTTTACCTCGGGCTTCGAGTTGGAATGCAGGGCATTGCTTGTGGGGTGGAGTACCGTATGTATGTCCACTGCATAATGAAGGTGCCATCTTCTGTCCTCAATACTTCTACTGAGGAGAGTAAGTCCTTGTGGTGTAGATTTTTCAGTCCCCCTGGGACTGTGCTTTTTGGGGGGAGCCAGGGAGGGTGCCCTGGGGGTAGGCAGTGGCCAATGGTGCTGGCACTCTGTGGTGGAGGGAGGGGAGCTGAGCAGCAAGTGCTGAAGTTTGGGGCCATCAGATCTGAGATGGGTGGGATGGTGCAAGGGTCTGCTGATGGAGGGGAATTTGGGATCAGGTTGAATGATTCAGGTGGGAGCCAAGTGGCAGCAAATGGTTGGAAGAACAGAGGGCTCTGGGGTAAATGAGACTGGGGCTTTGATGTGGATTGAGTGGATTAGGATTTGGGGTAGCGAGGAATAGAGATGCTGGGATTGAGGAAGGAGATGAAAGGATCTGGATAGAGATGAGACCTGGAGTGGTTCTGAGATGGCATTGCTATGCATTCCACGGTTGTCTGGTCAGGGTGGTATTTGGCCAGTACAGGGCAGCCTTTCCTCTTGGCTCTTAGAAATGTATTAGCATGGGAGCAAAGGAAAAAGGCTGGAAATGGAAATTATCACAACCAAGGTGAAAGCAGAACTCAGATAGCTGAAAGCTCTCAAGTCACAGAGAGTGCACTCTTTACTTCCCTGGCACTATGAACGTGCTGGCACCTGGAAGCACAGGCACTGTGA
>NW_010421066.1:9142-13575 GCF_000710305.1 Buceros rhinoceros silvestris
ACTCTTTCCTTCCCTGGCACTCTGAAAGTGCTGGCACCTGGCAGCACAGGCACTGTGACCTTGGTCATGTTTACAGGAGGACTTGGCGGAAAGAATATCTCAGAGGAAGAGGCAAAATGAGAAATAAATAATTTGAGAAGAATTTCTCAAAGATTGATCACACGATCATTCAGAATATCACTGATTCCCTAAAAAAGAAAACAGATCTGATAGGTCTCATTTATCTGAACTTTTGTGAGGCATTTAATGTATTTCCCACATGGGAAACACTTGGTTAAATTGGGAAAGATGCAGCAGCTATGAGGTGGACAAGAGGGTGGCTTAAGGACAGCTGTCAGTAAGTTGTACGAAAGCAGGTATCTTGATCTTGACAGAGCTCAGTTAGCAAAGTTCTTCAAGGACTTGCCTCAGGACCAACACTTAGTATTTTTGTTTCACAGCCTCAAGACAATTGGGAATGGACGGATGAAATTTGCTGATGATGCAAAGGTGGCAGCTATTATGAATATGGAGGAGAATCCAAATTTTGTACAGCAGCTAATGACATCGAGTAAAACTACATTAAGACCATCATTTGAGGTCTTGTATGAAAAACAATTTAGACATTAGGAAATGAGTAGAAAAGCATTGGGCAGAGCAGTCAGCTGCAGATGACTGCAGATGTAATGTGTTTGGGAGGGTGGTGAATATCCTATAATGGACGAGGGAAGATCTTTTCATAAAACGTGAAGGAATACTAATGCCATTGTATTAAGCTCTCGTGAGGCCCCAAAATATTGTGTGTTCTCATATTCCCAAGTAAAATGACCTCAGACTAGAAAAGGCTTGTTACGGTTGACCCAAGGGATAGGAATCTTTTCTTAAGAGAAAGGGGTCTAAAATAGCTGGCCATGTTTAGCCTAGCAAAGTGAAAGTTGAGAGAGGATATGACTGATGTCTGCGTTAGTGGGAGAAATAATCGGGAGGAAAAGTACTTTTTAAGCAAAAGGCCAATTTGGCACAATAGCAAATGGGCGTAAAGTGAATACATTTAGGCTGGAAATTAGAAAAAGATACTTTATCATTGGAATAGCGTTCAGAATAATAGTGGCTGAAAACCTAATTGCTTTTAAAAGGGCACTCTGTACATTTAAGGAAAATATTGTTTGAAGCGGTGCCTACAATAGCAAGAGATCATACTTAATAACCGAGGAGGTCCTGTCTAGTCCTGCATTCCTAAATGTTAAGCTTTCACTTCTGAGATTCAGGTTTTGGAAGTAGGAAGGTGCGTATGTAACTCCATACTCCCAAAAGCTGGTGCTGAAAGAAAGAAGTACTGGAGACAAGGGCAGTGAGTGTTGCTAAGTGACCACCAGGTGCCGTCCCACATTCAGCCTTGCCCCACTTTCCCAGCCAGTGTTTCAGGTGATGCATTCTGATTTCTAGGCAGTCTTTTGGCACGTCCCCTCACTCACATGGGTTTCCTGTGAAAGTTCTGCTTGAACTCTGAGGAGCTCTGGTGGCAGGAGAGAAGATTGTCCCTGCTCTCTGTGGTTCTCAGAAGGAGCTGAGAGTGGTGGAAGGAGACCAGAGTTTGTTTTATCTTTCAGGCAGTCCTGACCCCATCATCCCTTCGCTCCACTTCAGAGTCCTTGTGGTGGTGGCTCCTGGCTTTATTGCCTGTGTTTGTTTGTCTTTGGCCATTATCTCAATACCTCCTTTCCTTCCATCTGTCTTTTTCTTCCAATTGGTCTCCATTACCCTCTGTTATTTCCCCCCATTCCTTATCTGTCGCCTTGTCTGGCAGTCAGTCCTTCCACGCTGTTTACCCAGTCGGCATATGGCACGCCTCAGTCATCAGTCACTCCAGCCACTGCCAGAAGAGCCTGGAAGGAGGTCTGGCTAATTGACCACATAGGAATTCCCCATTAATTCTCTTCCCATTCCTGTTCTTGCAAGAAAAGAATTGGAAGAGAACTTGGGCTTATGGGAAGGGGTTTTAAGCCTTTCCATTAGAGGTGCTTTAAACCTGTTTAAGTGGCACGGCCATCGATCAGATGCTGCCCTCAGAACTGCATGTGGGGTCTGTTATTCTTTACCTTGACCCGAGCCCGGCTAGAGAGGAATTCTCCAATTTCCTCTGCTTTCTCCCCATCCGGGCAGCAAAGGGGGAGAATGGGAGAGCCATTTAGCAGCTGAAGCTATGGTTACCTCCACGGGACGTTGATAGTAGGCGCTGCAGGGGGGCTGCGTGGTGCCGTGCTTACCTGCGATAACTGGTAGCATTCACATTCCCCAGCACAGCTACTACCCGCATGGGCCAGATGTTTTGAGCATCAGTTGCTTAAAACCAAGTCAGAGTGAACTCAGTCCCATGACATTAACTGAGAGGGATTGAGTTGCAGTGTTTTTCTAAAGGAACAAAGCCTAGGATTAGGAAGAATCATAATACTTTATAAAAACACATGCAAGGGCAAGGGAGGCACGAGTGGCCTGGGATTTGACGGAACCATAACCAAAAAGTGCTAACACAAGCTTATAACAAGCAGGCTGGCAACGTAGTGAGGATATAGTAAGTGTCTGGGGCTCACGAAATTCAGTTGTAGCTCTGTCAGGTTACAGTGCAGCAAGGATCCTTAAGTAACAGTGTGGTTGGTCCTCTGCAGTTGTCGTTTGATCCAAGACAAGTGCTTAACTCCCAGCCTGTAGCTGTTACATTGCACCGTGAGGGATTGCTTCAGTAAATTGAGCTCTGAGGAGCAGAACTAAAGCTTCTCTGTTTTAAGGACTCACTCCATTGACTTTCTTGGGACTGGATCAGCCTCCATGTGATTTACCCATTAAGCCAAATTGAATCTTCGCGAGCTGTTAAAAGCACTAGACATTAGTTAGACCAGGGGCAACCAGTTGTTGTAGAACTCTGACCTCTCGCTGCTGGTCCAGAACATAGTCGTAGGCAGAAGGTTTTCCTTGCAGTATGCTCAATTGCCTGAATCACCTACTCTTTGGCAAGTGAATGCAGAGAGCTGGGGAGCTTTCTTCTGTGTCAGTGAGTGAGGCAGAAGTCAAACCTCAGTGTACAGCTGCTTTCTTCAGCAGAGAACCTGGCTAGAAGACACATTGCCATATCCTTCAGAACATTCTAGTTTTTTCTCAAATTCCCTGACCTTCCCCACCAGATAGAGCTGGTGGTAATTTTGCAGCTAATGCCAAGCAGCTCTGCTTGGCACCTGAGCTGTGGCAGGGGCACTGCCCTGTAAATGTGCAGGACACAGGAGGGTTGTGGGAGAGCAGATGTGAGCCTGATGGTGAGAGCATGAGGAGGAAGAGCTGGGGGTGAAACTGCTGTACCACGGAGTCGCTGTGATTGCGTGGGGACGCCAGCTCTTCGCTTCGCAAACACAGTCAGTGCCTGTGCATGCTGACAAGACCGCATGTAGCGTGCAGTTTTGTGCCTGTCTCTGGATTCAGTGGAAATAACAAACCCAGCCTGCATTTTCAGTTTATTTTGAGCTTCGTTATTCCAGAATACTTTTCAGTACTTCTCTCCTCCCAGCTAGCGGGGCAAGGCAGGTTTACCGTTCACTGGCCTGAATTTTCAAGACTCTTTGCTAACTGCAGTGCCGTGTTCTCGGGGTTATACTGCACCTACAGCCCCTGCAGGCGCCTGAAAAAGTAGCTGAACGTACCTCGGAAAAGCCGGCTCCGAAAGCTTGCGTTTGCCGTTTGAAAGGCCGGCCCCTCTGGTGTCGCCAGTCCTGTTAGTGCAGGGAAATGTCTGGACACGAGATGGCGCCGGTTCGCAGTCAGGGCCCGCGGCTCAGCCCCGCTTCCCAAGGACGCCGCCTGGTAACGCCGGGAGCGGAGGAGAGCAGGGTGGAGGTGTTCCTCTTTCTCGCCACCACTGCCACCCCTGCTTGCTCCTTTCTGGAAACCAGTGACTCCTCTGGACACTGCCCCTGAACGAGCTCCGCTTAGCAGAGGCAGAGGGAAGAGGTGTGGGTCCGTGGATTTATTTCAAAAGGATGCAGATGTATCCCTACCATGATAGCATTGGTTCCTGGTGCAGACAGTAGGAAATGGGCAGGTTTCCAGGCGTTCCCTTTTCGAAGCTCCGAAGGGAAAAACGTGCAGTACCAGGGTGGTCCATGCGACTGGGGGAATTTCCAGAGTCCACACAGAGAAGACTCTCTCTTCTTTTCTGATCTTGACCCTGCTGTTGAGTCAGAAATCTGCCAGGGGGAAGGAAAGTGGGGTGGGGAAGTCATGTTTGGAGGCAACGTGACCAGAAGTAGATCTATTTAGGGAATAGGAACACAGCAGCTGCAACAGGAGGAAGAGGAGACTGGTGCTTTTTCTGAAGGGCAAAACAACAGAAATTGGGGGATAATCAAAGCAGTTATGGAAACATGATGAATTCATTGTAATTAAGCCAGCTGCCAGTGCAGCAGGAA
>NW_010421066.1:13761-21898 GCF_000710305.1 Buceros rhinoceros silvestris
TCCTGCAGGCCGTGTACAAGCTGGCGGACGTGGCCTGCAAGTGCCATGGTGTGTCGGGCTCCTGCAGCCTCAAGACCTGCTGGCTGCAGCTGGCTGACTTCCGCAAGGTGGGTGACCTGCTGAAGGAGAAGTACGACAGCGCTGCTGCCATGAGGATCAGCCGCAAGGGCAAGCTGGAGCTGGTGAACAACCGTTTCAACATGCCGACGCAAGAGGACCTGGTCTATGTCGACCCCAGCCCAGACTATTGCCTGCGCAATGAGACCACTGGCTCTCTGGGCACCCAGGGCCGACTGTGCAACAAAACCTCAGAGGGCATGGATGGGTGTGAGCTGATGTGCTGCGGACGGGGTTATGACCAGTTCAAGAGCGTCCAGGTGGAGCGTTGCCACTGCAAGTTCCATTGGTGCTGTTATGTCAAGTGTAAAAAGTGCACAGAGATCGTTGACCAGTATGTCTGTAAATGAAAGGAGCCACCAAAGCAACAAATCTATATTATATAAATCTATATAAATATATTTTATATTTGTATAAATAAACAGATGATGATAATAAAGAAGCTTATTTAAGAGACATTTTGGTTTTGAAATTTCCCCCATCAGGCCAGCTGGTTTGCCATTCCTTCAGTTCCATTGGGGAGTTTGTCTTTGGGTGGATCTCCCCTTGGATGTTACAGTCAGGGTGAACAGTCTGAGGGGGTGCTGACAAAGTGAACTCCCCCCTGCACACAAGCACACACTATTTCGTTACAGAAACAAAGCCAGCAAGGAGAAGAGTGGGTTCTTTCCGTTCTCTCACTGCTGAATCTCAGCCTTATGCAGAGTTATTGCACAGCTGAAATTACAGCCAGACATGGGTGAGTCCTAGTTATCTGAGTTTCAAACCCTGCCACCCCACTGGGGAGTGTGAATACAATACTCGAGCCTTCTAAAGGGCTTTTTTACATGAGAGGGAAGGTTAGGTAAGGCTCCTCTGCAAGGATGTGGGCATAAAATCCACAGTCCTGTAAACCACTCCTAGACACTACACAGACCACAGTGTGGTGGAGGAAGGTTTACAACCTGCTGTTGTGAGGGAGGAAGGTGTGACCTATGGCTGACCACTGCACAGCCAGGGAGATCCCATGAAGCCAGCACCTAGCTCTTCTGTACCACCTGGGCAAAGGGAAAGGCTGTCTGGCTCAGACTATGGGGCTGTGTGCTCCAGGGGGATTTATTTCACAGAGAATAACAGAATGGTAGGGGTTTGAAGGGACCTCTGGGAATCATCTAGTCCAAGGCCCCTGCTAAAGCAGGTTCATCTGGGTTTTTTTAGTTCCCTTTTAATCCCATGATGAAACTTAATTTGTCAATATAGAGGAGAAGGTGCCAGTGCCCAGAGATGTTTGGAAAGGCAATATACATCATGTTTTGTCAGTAGAAAGCAGCACTGCTTGCACACTAATGCACATGACTGCATAAGCACGCCTCATAATGCTGCTGGTTTTCCTCTTTGAAGTGAATGCAGGTGGTCACCTTGTTCAGCTCTATTAAATCCTCCTTACCACCAACCCAGATGTATAGTTTAACATTAAACACCCCTCAATGACATTTCTTCCCCTTCGTTGCTTGTCTATTGTGTGGTTTGGTTTTATTCTTTTGGTGAGGTGCCTTTTATTTTGCTGCTCTGTGTTTCAGAGCCCAGGGGCCATGGTCCTGGTTGGCATAAGCTAACTGCAGATATGTTTACTCTAAGAATGTGGGCATATGTTCACCGATGGAAGCCCTTCTGTGTTTTTCCTTGGTAATAAAGAGTATAATAAAATTGTACTAGGGCAGAAGGCATTACCAAAGTCTGCTAATCAGTCTTACCATGTTGGGATTTTAGTAGAATCCAATTCATAAAGCAGGGAACAAATGCTGTTTCTAGCACAAGATATTTCCTGTGCTTCTCAGCGTCTGCAGAGCTCATTTGCAGTCAGAACAATCAAGAGAAGCCAGTCCCCAAAATGTAATGGTTTGCTAATATACATGCCCTTTGTTACTGACATTCCAAGGGTGTTTTATTTTTCCTGTAAATTCTAAAATGCGCAAAATATGCCAATAAGCAAAGAGCCAGTCATAAAAATTATTTCTATATTAAACCTCTGTTTCTTATAAAGCATTGCAGTTTTACAGATTCCACCATTTCAACCACCGGAGAAGAATTTATATGTACCTCTCATACTTCAAATATTTGAGGACTCCAGAAAAGCACAAGGAAGAAAAATTATGTTTAATAATTAGGAGCTGTTGTTTTTTTAAACCAATGTGTCCAGGTTTTATTTTATTTTTTTTAATCCAACAGGCAATATATTTGCTGGCATCCCAGAATGCAGTTTCTTGGAATATAAACAGTGGCCTAGATTTATTTTATTATATAAAATCCAAAGCCAGTGGTATTGTAATTCAAAGTAACGGAAATAGTTTTCCATGCATGGAAAAAATGTGAGTGCAATGGCCTGATCCAACTCCCATTAAACTTCAGTGGGAGCTGGACTGAGCCCAAGATTGGATTAAATGTGTGAGCTATTCACTCCTGGGATACTATATGTTTCTAGCCCAGTAATAAAACTTACTCTACCTTGGATACATCTAAAAAAGACCTCTCCTCCCACCACCCTCACCTCATGTTCACGTTCATCCTTATTGCATCAGTACTTAAAGGTGTCATCTATTTGTATATGACACCCTCAGGCATTGTTAATGTGTCTAATAATTCAAAATTATTTCATTTGGCCTTTCCAATGGAGACCACACATTTAAGGGACTCGCAACTCTCCTTGCAGTTTGGCACCACAATTAATTTTGTGGGTGTAAACAACTTCAGCAGCAGAAAAGCTGGCATTCTTAGGGCTACTATTCATCTCGGTGTCCCTGGATATGTCCTTCTTTTTCCACATGAAATGTTGTCTGAATTGGAAGAAGATGAGTTTCAGCCTTTTGTCCCAGCACTCTGGACCTCTGGCAGCCTGGCTGGAGCCAGCAGTTCCTATTGGACTGGAACCATATAGTGATAGGATAGAAATGACCACTGGATTTCTTACCCCCCCTTTTTTTTTTTACAAAACCTAAGTTTCAGTCTTCTCGACTTTCTTCATATCCAAAAATTTGTTCCTGCTAAACTCTAACTTTAAACTTAATTTCTACGGCGCGCACAGAAAGAACCTCCTTAGGGTGGTATTAAGCATAAAATAAGAGCGTAGCTGACTTGGTTTCATGCAAAGCCAAAGAAAGTCAGACAGAAAGCTGTAGAGAACAGCTTCTTTACCCTGAAAGTTAAAAAGTGGTGGATTTTAAGTTATGCCTTATTAGATGCACAAAGTGGTAGAGGGATGTGGGGGTGGGGAGCTAAGCTTGATTCTGAGCTCTGCTGATTGTCTGCTTTGTAATCTTCCAACAAGTTACTTAATTTCTTTGCATCTTAGCCTCCAGCCCCCTCCTGTATAAAATGAGGAGCAAAATACCTCCTTTTTCCGTAAAGCTCTTTGAGGAATATGGCTGAACACCCCCCGATTGAAGGCCTACCTTCTACGCTCATTAACTCTGGCAGGCAGACGGCTGTATCCCCATTGTGCGGGGACACGCTTAATTCAGGACAAAGAGGCTCAGCGGCACCTCAGAGGGTCAGGGGCTTGGAGGTGGTTGCTGAGGGGCTCAGCAGGAGCCTCGGCGAGTCTGTTGAGGCAAAGCCCTACTCCAGCACATTGATGGGAAGACTATTCTACAAAAGAGAGGTGAACTCGGGGCTTGTTTGTTTATGGATACTGAATATCTTGTAGCAAGAGAGAGGCTTAGGGAAGTTAGCATGGTTCCTGAATCAAACATGTGCCTGCTCAAATTCTGTTTGCAGTTCATATGGATAAGGTGTTCACACAATACGCTATTATACAGTGTATGCTGGTAACCCGCTGCCACATTCCAGTCCTGGAGTCACTGCGTGTCAAGGCTGATCGAAATGACCACCCGTAAGTCATGTAAAACTAAAATATTTTAGAGTTAAAGGCACTATGCAAATATACGGTTATTGCAAGTCAGTGAACGTCAGCTCCTAAACGGAGCAGAACAGGATGCAAATCTGTCATCATTTTCCAACTGGCTAGTAATACATAAGTTATAAGGTGAATGAATGAGGCCTTAGTATGTTCTGCTGCAAGGTAAGCTAAGTGACAGCTGATCCCAGAGCAAACAGAAACTTCCATTTTCTATTAATTATGGTGAAGAGATAGGGGCAGGGTTGTGAGAAAATTTAAATGACCCTTTTAATACTGCTGGACTCTAGGCCATTAGTGTCATTCGGAGGCTCCCATTCTTTGTCCCCCAGAAATCTGTGCCTGCCCAGAGCTCAGTGTAACGGAGAAACTGCTGCCGTTTCCAATTCAGGAAACAGCGAAGTTGAACCCAGACGCGCAGCATGAGTGTAACTTACACTTTGTGTATGGACCCAAGTTTTGTTCCTGGCAAAGCGCAAATGAAGCATGTCTTTGAGTCATATAAAATCAAACACACAGGGGTCTCACTCTGCTCACTTGACCGAGTCTAAGGAGAAGCCTGGTTGGTTTAAATTACTCTGAGGGAGCAATTCCCAATCACCTGTGGCTACAGAAATAGAGATAGCATTTTCATGAGCTGACGCAGACACAGAACATCCCAAGAAGACCTTGGGAAATACCTTCCAGAGACTAAAGGGCATTTCTCAAGTGTCTGTCACAAGCTTTTCCAGAATGTAAGGTTTAAATGGTCCTTCAGTTTCCTTTAGCTTTTGTATAACTACATTTCAGGGTTAACAGTTTCTAGAAGGTGCTCTATGAAATGAAGTTCACAGAATGGCAGGCTCTGAAGGAACTGTGATATGACAGACAGTGAGCAGATAGAAACATAATACTGGATCAGCTTCTCCTCAAAGGTAGACGCTGGCTATATCCATGGGACCTAGAGATGTGTCCCATCTCCTTGGTCTAGATGTTCATCCTGGCCATGTCCTGACTTCCTGCTGGGGCAGTGCAGGTACCAATACCCCATGTGCAAAGGCTGATGGATGCAGAGACCATTGCGCAGGTAGTCTGTCCCAGCTCCAGCTCCAGCCCCAGCTCCAGCTCCAGCTCCAGTGCAGCTAGCTGGTGGATTTGAGACTGGGCTACGTTGCGAGCACACCAGCTCTGAAGTTTAAGTATAACCAGCCTCGAAGATAAACAAAATGGGTTTCCGTGGCCAACAGGACACATGCCAGAAAGGACAAAAAGAATCATGATCAGCCATTGTAAATCTTCAAATAACAGTAACAAAACTCCCAGGACAATGCAATGATCACAGCAAGCTCATCCTTCAACCTATTGTCAATCTTCTCCTCTAGGGCTTGAAGCTGTTACTATGCCCTCTTCTTTCTTAGTTCCGTTTACATGACAGTTGAAATATTTTTTTTAATTTTTTTTGCATCAGGATTCAAAAATGCATGACCTACTCATAGCATTTCCTCAGAGTGAAAGAGAGAAAGGGGAAACAAACAGTAGGGTTGGGAGTTCTCACTGTGACCAGCAGCCATAAAATGGAGAACTAAATATTGCCCTGTGACATTCAAGTTGGACACCTGCCCTAAGTGTCACAGCTAGCTCTGCATGCTTCCCATCCAAACCAAGCTGAGTCTGATGGGCCGCTGGTACAGGAACAGCTCCAGCTGTTTGGAAGGTGGCTGCTGCAGCAAGCACCAACCTTCACAGCCTGATGGAGTGTGCTGCGAGGGTCAGGCCCTTGGTGATTTGGGAGGGGAAGAAGGCTCTGATAAGGAAGGAAATACAAAGAGAATGAGCAGGCACTGCTTTGCTGGCAGTCAGGGAGATTACAATACACCCCGCCAGGCTCTTGTCCCATTAGTGCTGCCCCAAGGTGCTGTCACATGGTGGCAGCCATCCTGGGGAATTCAGAAGGGAGCCGATCAAGTATGTTTGCCAATAGAGATTAAACAGTTTAAAGGCTTGCAGCAATAAGGCATATCCTGGGGAAAAAAAAAAAAAAAAAAGAGGTCCAGGGTCTTCCTTACCCTAGGGCAGTTTTATACTGAATCATAATTTCTTTTGGCTCTTCCTAGAGTGCCATATAGGTGTGTCAGTCCTTCGCATGACTGCAAGAGCATGGTGCTCACGTGGGATGGTTAGGATGAGGCATTGTCATACAAGGACACATTACAATCCTTCCTTTTAGGGTAAAACAAAATAAAAAATCGGTGGTGTAGACCCAGTGTCACTTAGTGACTTTCTGGGTCACTGTGCTGGAGCCAGCTGTAGCCCTGCTTTGTTCACAGCCCCAAGGAGCTGCCCCAAGGAGCACAGTCACAACTACCTAGCCATTACCTTTCTCAGGCTGAGAAAACATCTAGAACAGGTTTTTTAGACTGGCAGCCCTCTACAATTCACTGTGATGAGTCTGGCCAGCCTCAGTTTCATTGACCGCAGGCAAATTTGTTCTCTCTTGCTTGCAAACAACAACAGAGTTAACTAATGACCTGCCAACTTTCTCAAAGCACAGGGCTATGTATTTTGGACAAAACCATTCACAGATGGAATTAAAGCAGCAGACATTTTATATTAATGCTGCGATTTCTAGGTATTATCTATAAATGGCCAGGAAGTACACAACTCAGTTTTTAAAAATACGTCTTTCTGAATGAACACTTTGCCCTGTGTGGCAGAGCACAGCTTTCCTTTTTGATTTCCAGGCTCTTGAACCAGAATAAACCACCCTAATTCCTTTTATTTAATATTTAATGAAACAGTATCTCAATTTCCCTCTTAATTGGCTGAGTACATGTTAAGTTCTGGTGACAGGAAATGACAGATGAAAATGACATGCAGTTTTTATATAGGTTTTTCGCCAGTGGAGCTCAAAATATTTAAAAACCATTATTGCCATTTTACAGATGAAATACTGGAAGACGGGGCAGGAAATACTTCACGTGACAGGCACAGGGTGGAGCTGGAGCAGACACTGCAGCTGCTACTCTCCATGCCGCTGCCCAACGGCTGTCAAAACACATTTGGGTTGATGCGAGAAACTGTAAATGCACCTAATAGTGCAGCTGTAATGTGCAGTAGCTACCTTACTCCCTTCAAAATAATACTTTAATGATTGTGTGAGGTGGGACATACTTTAAAGGAGAAAATAGGGAATCATGGTTTTACAAACAAGAGTTTTAAGGAATGGCCAGTATGTATTTAATGTTGGTGGGTATTAGGGATCAAAACGTTTCAAATGTTAATTTATAGGGATAATTTTGCTCCCATTAACTATCTTGTTCACAGTCACCAGTTTGAGCTACAATTTCTGGATGCAGGGCCTGTTACTGGAGTGTGGCTCAGCAAACCACTAAACTGCGTAGAGCCACACAACTTACAGTCAGACGAGTCCTCCCAGATCATCCAGTTGTTCTCCTCAGCAATTGCGAAGATTGTCCTCTATCAGAACAGTGTTCCCTTTAGTGTTTTGACTAGTCTCCTGTACAACATGCAAGCACAGGGTTTCTACCATCTTCCCCAAAGACACCATTTCAGAAGCTGAAATCTCCACATCTCATAGGTTTTCCTGCTGCTCTGCCCACACTTTCCATTACTTAACAGAAGAACTTCTTGTGCTCTTTGGTGTTCCCTCTCTGTGCCTCTACACCCGACGTAGATGTTTGGACCCTGTCACAGGCCAGGTTTCCCAAATGTCTCCAGCAACATCAGGCCTGGTAACATTGCCTGGTTTTCACCATCTTTCCGGGGTTGCGACAGCCGTGGCCTGCCCATCCTGTGCCGTGCCCCAGAGCACACCCGTCAGTCCTCAGCGCTGAACTCTGATCCAGTGAGGCCTCTTCCTCCCTCAGCAGGACCTGTGGCAGCTGCTGTGGCCCCCGGGGATGCTTCACACCTTCCCCCCAGTGAGTTGCACAGCGTCTCAGCCCGGATGGCTCTGAGCTGTCACCACGGGGGCCCCTTTCCATCATGACAGACGTTAGAGCTGCGCGGCCGGGCGTTTCCTGTGACAGCACTTTCTGTGGGAGAGGGTGACTGACGCTCTGCTGCCGGCTCAGGGCCCAAAGGGAGCGGTGTCACAGGAGGCCCCACCAGCACCCCGCTGCCCGTCCC
>NW_010421067.1:0-5565 GCF_000710305.1 Buceros rhinoceros silvestris
CCTCCGTTCGGAGTTGCCTCCGGGCAGGGAAAGGGCGCTGGGACGGCTGCGTAAGGCAGAAGATTTGCATCGAAACAGCCTGTGCACAGCCAGGTTTCTAAAAGCCCAGGTACAAAGCAGGGCTTTGGGTATGCGTGACCCGGGGAGGGCCGAGCACCCCGATGCTCCCCCCGGGCCAAAGACAGGAATGTGCTCCCTGGGAAGCAAAACAGTCCAGTAAACAGGCCGAAGGACACCCGGGAAACCGGAGATGCCTGGGGGCTGGGTCAAGGAGCCTCCCGAGAATCACTGAAGAAAAAAAAATACAGAAAGATGCAGTCCCAGGACAGGGTTGTTTCTGTTCTACAGTGAACTGAAGCTATGGAAGTGTCGATGGAGAGAGGGTTGCAAGAGCACAGCGTGTTGCGCAAATCCTCACGTTCTGCAAATATGTAGCTCGATTTTGAAAAAAATACACAAATAAAAGGTATAATAAACTTTTTATTAAATAATTCATAAGGTACACTTCAGTGTATATAAATTCGTCTCATATACAAAATAATATATGCATGTAAACAGAAACCATGCTGAAGCACCAGAATCCATATGCTACATCATGCAAACGGATTGTTCACTCCAGTATCGTGAAAAGGACCATAATACTCAGTGGCTAAGTGCAAAAAACCGCTGTGCTGCGTGACGTCATCTCCCCAGTAAAGAATTTATTTGCACATTGTCAAGTACTGGTTTCCGTGTGTTCTCTGCCTCGGCAGTTCATAACATCTGCTCTCACAGGCTGCTTAAAAACCAGCAAAGTCAAGTCATGGTTACACGGATACAGTCACCCTGCACAACTGCCCCCTCTAACACAGGAGGGATTCCAATGACCCTCTAAGGACTACAGAACCATAATCAAGATGGGTTAATTTTCTGCAAATTCTCTTCTACTGTCTCTCTAGACACAAAACCTTGCGTCATTTTCCCAGTTTAAGGATAAGCAAGGACTTTTCATCAATGAATGAAAACACAAAAGAGATAATGAAGAGAATCGGCCCGTTTATCTCCACTGCAGAGCATGAGTCATCCCTCCACCACAGCTTTCTCCGCTGGTTTGTGTGCTTGCAGTTCTAAAGCAGTGATTGGTTTTAATTATCAACAGGGAAGCACAGAAGGACAATACGCAATGTGCCTCCCTCTGAAGCGATCCAAAGAAAAGAGACTAGGAAAAAAATATTCTTAAGTATTAGACAGTGCATGAAATACAGTAGTTCAAGTGATTCCCTGCGCCCTCCTTTCACTACAGTCTTCAGATATATGTACTTGGGCTTGCTGCACAACAACTGTTTTATCCATAAGATATAAATAAGAAAAAAGCCAATTACCATCTCTTCAGTTTGAATTAAGGTCTTCCATAAACCTTTTTTTTAGCTTGTATGATATGCAGAGACCTTACATTTCCCCACACAAATTGGTAACGTGATGAGATTATCAATAAAATTATGGGCTTTTAAGCTAGAATTGGAGAAAAATGTGCCATTTTACCTTGGCTTTAATAAACCATAAATCCCTTATTTCCTTATAGAAAACATTTCCCAGTTTGCACTAAAGATACTTCAGAAGAAATATTCTAAAAAACAAATGGTATAAATGCTTTTCGATGCTTTGGGTAGGAGCTGAAGTTTTTCAGATAGAACTCATGACACAAAATAGCAGCCAGAGCCTGGTTAAAAAGAACGTACATTACGACACACCACCACGTTGTGTTGTGAAACCCAAACATGATGGCCATAGATACATATATGAGGAGCTCTGCAAAATAATGAGGGCAAGAAACTCTCTCAAACCAGTCTCCAGAAGGTACACTGTGGCTCAGACTTACAATCTTTCCTGCAAGCAAAGAGAAAGAAATTAGTTGAGAATAACATACATTGAACAAACTTTTCTACTCATAAATACAGAACATCATCATCCACCTCCATCTGATTTGGCAGCTTTGCACTTATTAATGAAATAAGATGCCATCTCTGCCTATCCGTGCAAATACAGACTAAGGAAACTATTTTTAGCCCACAGGGAGACAGAAGTGAGGTCCCTGAGCAGTGGCACAAGTCCATTAGCATGTGTCTGTCCTTAGGATACCAGAAGCAGGACCTTCATTTTAAGTTCCATAAAACTATAAATGCAGTTCCATGAAGTTACATAAAACTATATATACTGGCACAGACACACAGAAGCCTATTGAAACAACCAGGAAAAAATTACCAAAGTAAATGGTTGGCAGAGATGAAAGATCTTACCTAATTTACTTTTTCTGAGATTAGCTAGAATCACGAGACATCTGTGTTGGTGCAGAGAGCCCCAAATGTACATCATGACTCCTACAATGTGATACCAGCAGATCTGCACAGACAGCTGTCCTCCTGAATGAAATATGTTTCATTAATATACAGCCAGGAAATAACTTCCCAAGCATCATCCCAAAACACTGTATACCTTTTTTTAAATGTTACTGTCTTACATTATTTTAGCAGGAAGCCTCTAATCCCTTTGAAAGACGCTTTTAAATCCTGCATCACATACATACTCAGCTGGTAGTTCATTTCCCTTAATCACTCTATAGTAAAATATCTAGCTTTTAATGCAGTAGATTGAGGTACAGCATGATGTACAACTGATACATAATTGATAGTCTAGGACCTCAATATTCAGCACTGTTTGTAATTCTTACCATCCTAAGGAAGGATGTTGTCGTGGCTCAGGTCAACACACAAGTACACAGTTGTTTGTCTTGTTCACAGTGACTGGGATGCAGACATACATACACCTACATACACACACACACGTACAGTGCAGAACCATTTAGCCCTCCAAATATATCTTAACTGTATTAAGGATGACTTCCGATGTACAAGCCAGTATACCATCTCTAAGAATCTATAAGATGTGAAAAGGTCCAGAAGGAAAAAGGCTTATCTACACAGAGGAGATCTGAACGCTCCTTTTCAAAATCACTGGATTAAACTAGACCTGATGCGGTTGGAAGTGGTTAAAACTTCACTGAAGTTACATATTTGGTAATGACCACCTTACAAAAAATAGACAGGGGAGAAGTGCTACAACCAGCTCATGGTTCATCTATGCAGGGGAATAGCAGCTCAGTTGTGAGACTCCTGGAATGCTGGCAGACACAAGTCATGTAATTCAAATTTCTGCTGTATTAATGGAGACATTATAGTACTGAGGAAAAGAAAAGGCTGACTGATACAAGACAGAGCAGTGGCGAGTTCTCAGCAGAAGACAAAGGAGGCGGCCAAAACAGCCTTGCAGACGCACTTTACAGGAAAGCTTACAACAAGAAAACAAACTCCAGTCTGAGAACTGAGGTTGCACAGTGGCATTTGAGATCTGGTACCTATTACTGTCCTTCACAAAGCATATGTACCTCAGTGTCGACAGATCAGTAATGATCCTGAAAGTATCTGTGTGAGATGTCTTCCAGGAAGTAGCAGTGATGGTTAACATGAAAGTGTGTGTCAGTGTCTGTGTTTGTGTGTAATGCTAGTCGATTATGTGATACACTGAAATGCAGTTACTTTTAACTATGCCAGTAAGCGTCTCTACATCTCATCAGTTAACTCACTTCTTACACACGCAGCCCTCTATGAAACCATTTGCCACAATGGAAACAAGTAGGAGCAAAACTGCATCTTTGGTACTATCTAAGCAGGCACTTACCGTTCCTGACATTAGTAGGCACTTGACATAGCACAGTTGAGCCAGCAGCAATGTAGTAACCAAGTCCAAAGCAATACTGCACGATATGAATAACGCCGTTAGAAAACACGCTGGTCCAGAGGCATTCTGCAAGTCTTCGACAGCTATGCAGCCAAAACAGCAGGAGAACCAGGAGTGCAGAGAAGTGCTCACTATCTGCTTGCCGATAAAAAACAGCAACTTTGAGACAGATAGGAACAATTTAACCCTGACAGTGCTTCAAAAAGGCTATTTTTCCCCCCTCCCCACAGCAAAATTTTACCCTCATTTTAAATTAACTGAGCACTGGGGAAAATATCTGTATGTGTGAGGCACTGCTGACCACAGCAAGATTACTTCTAGAAGGTGCTAGCGACCCTTTCTGCTAAAAGGACTGCTGAAAGCCATCCTATCAAAAAATTAAAATGGTTTCTACCTTGAATAATGACAAAGGGACTTGTTATTCCAGGGAATTCACTTGGAGCCTAGTTTATATGCAGTTGATGAAACAGCACTTGAAGAATACAAATTCAGCACAGGATGGTAGTGCAGCTTTTAAATATTTATATGGATGCATCGTAATAGCTGGAATACTTGCCCACGTCCTCACTCTGAGAATTCCTGCCAAGAGCATGATGCATGTACTGAATCCATGATGGGAGCAACTCTCCAAGGAACTCAGCTCGGAAAAGCCAGATGAGCAGAAAGCCATTCCAGAGCACAGAAACCACATAGAAGTGAGTAAACCACCTGTGGGAACAAAAAGGGTCTTCATTAATGTTCTCGTTAATGTTTCTCAGTTGGAAGAGTGGCTGCAGGACGTGCTTTCCTGATGGTGAGTACATTCCCTTTTGGTCCCCACATCAGTAAGTAGTCAGCCTGGGACTCCAGTGGTATCAAGCAGGAATAACCTTAACACCTCCTTCCCCCAGAGGAATGCTGCCTGAAATTACGTCTAACTTAGCTTACCTTACTGACTGTAGCTGCACTGAAGAGGAGAAAGTGTAAACCACACATTGCAAAGGTATTCCTGAATGCTTACAACTAACTGTTACATGCAAAACTTTTTTAAAAGATAATTTACACCACTGGAAGCATGTTCAGATTAATTTTCTGGATATTTCCAGGCTGTTGCACCTAGCAGCACTCCCACTTTCCTCAGTTCTAGTGGATGCATTACATGACGTGTTAAAGTTAATAAATGACAAACAGAGATGGTAAAAGACACCCAGAAGTAATTACTCAGCGGTACACTAAAATATCTTGTCCCTCTCCAAATTCAAGGTCTGAAACAATCATATAACAAAAAAGGGAAGACCACCAATACCACTGGGTGATTACTGGGCAAAACCACATCATTTTGAAGAAAACAAAGAATCCCCCAACCCCATAATGCATTTATAAAAGCACATTATGCACTACTGAAATCCAAGACATTGCAGTTGAGACATGTAGTGGTAAATCACACGTCGCGAATATTCGGGGCGGACAATGCGACAACAGCTTGTGTGCACACAAGGCCTTTATTAAAATACAACCGCAGCAAACTGCTGCGGCACCTACACACTACAAATTCTAACTGCACAGTTTCTTCCTTATCACATGTATTTATAGTTTCTGAGTTATCTTACGTACCCTGCTTGGATTGGTTCCAAGTTCAGTGTCCTGCCCAGAGACGAGCTGGCTTTCCAATCACCCACTGACACAACCTCTCTGTCTCCTCCTAGACAACACGCCTCCTGCTGCTGACTGACAGCAGGCTTACAGGGCTGCTTCCCGGACCGGCCGGGGGGTCACACCTGCAATTCCCCCTTTTTTGTCTTTGTGCCAAAA
>NW_010421068.1:0-1171 GCF_000710305.1 Buceros rhinoceros silvestris
CTCGGGGAAGGAAGGAAGGAAGGAAGGCCCGGCGCATCCTTGCCCGGGGTCTCCCTGGCCCTCAGGGCCCCGGGGCTTGCTGGAGTTACCTGCCCGGCTCTAGCGTTTCGCTGCCTGCACCGCGTGAAAAGGGCTCCAGCAGTTACTGCTCGGTCCTTGTCGCAGGTTATCGGGAAGCTTCTCCAGCGGAAAGAACATTTCCGAGTTGCCTTTGTGCATAAGGCAGCGCTTTGGAAGGAAGCCCCTTTGTTTTTCGGTCCTGAGTCAGCTCTTCACACTAATTCAGGTCCTTGGGCTCATCCTATTGCTTCTCCAAGCCTGGCACTTGCAGGTGTGGTTCTTGAAAACAGAACAGTGTCTTTGGGTAGAATAAAAGGCTTTCCTCTAAAGTGCTTCCTTTTGAAGGAGCTCTGTGTATGTGTTTTATTTACTTAGCATTTAGCGTGATTTATACCAGAGCATCCCATCCTCGTTTGCATGCTCCTTTCAGCGTTGTCCGCAGAGTTTCGGTTGTATTTGCATGCCCTGTGCCCACTTTAAGTCTTTTGCCTGAATTTTATATGCTGTGTGGCTCCCTGAGAGCACTGAAATTGCAGACAGCAGAGCCAGAGTCTCCTGGAAAAGGCGGCACTGGGGAATGATCTGCAGAGCATGGAGTTACCTGTGTGGTATATTCGAGAGTTGATTTTGGCCTCTGGCACAGAATGGCAGATGAATTGCTGTCCTGGCTGCTGCTTTTAGGTGAGCCAGAGGAAGAGCAGAGGGAAAATGGATATATACAATATAATACACTTAACTGCGTAGAAAATCCAGTGTGTCCTGAAGGGATTGATCAGGACAGGGAAAGATTGCAGCCATCGTGTGAAACGCTGCTGTGAAATGCCAGGATCTGCTGCTGAAGAGCCTGAGCTGATCAGGTTGCTCTTACAGAAGGGCAGGGACTGTAGTTCCCCGGTATTTAGGCTGAGATTTTTAGATCTGACTCTGTGAACTGTATTTCTGCTAGTTTGATGCTGAGCCATGTGAAATCCAAAAAGGAACAGAAAGGAAGTAGTTGAGATTTTTTTTTTTAATATGCTGTAGTTTTAATTCAAGCAATACTGAATTTTGGATCAGTTTTGAGATAAAAAATATAAAATATGAAAAATATAAAATTAAATGTTATAGTTTA
>NW_010421069.1:0-9099 GCF_000710305.1 Buceros rhinoceros silvestris
CCCTTTCTACGGACAACACAAAAGCTTGAATTTGGGACCTCAGAACCCAGGAACTGGTGAGCCATTCGTCTCTCTGAAATGTCTCAGCCTTGTAAAAAAAAAAACCCATATTCCATCCATATATAAGCAAAATATTCCCTGCAAGCTTCCTAAAGGAAGGATTCTTTTTTTCCATACGTCAACATGGTTGCTTTTATAAAGCCCACATTACAATCAGAATTTAAAATAATTTAAAAAGAGAGAATGGCTTTGTTAGTTCAAAAAAAACATACGAGTTGTTGTTAGCAGGAGAAAAAATGTTTGCATTCTTGACCTTTACAGAAGTAAGACAAAAAACAACTACTTTTTTATACTAATAACATTCTGTGCCTGTCCCTTGTATATTTTCTTTTAAACTTGCCATTTTGCTGTTGCAGCTGGGCTTGTCAGTTTTCAGCACTAATGGGTTGTGATATGGTGTCAGGGGAAGTCAACAATCAATGTTAGAAAAGAGGGCTATCACTGCTGACACAGCCAAGGATGGAAACACAATGGCCTTCGTTTGGAGAGAAACAGAAGAAAAATCCCGAGTTGTATCTTGCTGTGAAGATTAGTGGAGATTTAGCCCTCGCTGACCAAGCTATCACTTTCACCCCTTCCTGCCTCACCCTATCCTCCCATGGTGTCTAACATTATTCCACATCTCACTCAAAAGACAGGTTTTCCATTTAATGAAAAAATCAAAATGTTTTATAACAAACATTACAAAGGACTGCAGTTCATGTTTTTGTTTATAGCTGTTACAGTTATTCACTTTTTAAAAAGATGAGAAAAAAAAAGGCTGGACTGCACAGTGTATGCTTATGTAGCAGCATGGCAGAAAAAACACTTTGGATGCCTTTTCCACTGCTTCAGCGTGAATCAGATCAGCGCTGAGCCCTTCAGCTCCAGCTAAAGTCAACACAAGCAATGGACACTCAGCAGCAGTTAAATCAGGTGCCACAGACAGACTTACAGAAGACAGAGTGTTCAAAGGCGTTCGACAAGAATAATGGCAATATTATTTATTTCCATAGCTTCATGTCAGAAAACCTTACTAGCTCCAAGTCTCTCAGAGTCCTAGAGAGAGAGGTAAAGAGTATGATTATTTTAGTCTCCAGATGGGGAAACTGCGACAAGTACATTCTTTAAGATCACCCCAGGATCTGGCACACACAAGCAAGAACAGAATTCAGCAGTCATCAGCATAAACATGTTACTGCATTTCAAAGCGTCCTTTCCTCAAAACCCTAACTGTCCAGTGTCATTATGGATCTTTCAATATCAGTGGATAAAAGATCAATCACAGATTTTCTTTTAATGCAGAAGACTGAGATTGATTTCAGAAAATTCAACATCTCCAAAGTAAATAGGACTACCTGAATCTTGCCTCTTCCAGGCCAAGAAATGAGCTTCTCAAAGGTATTTAGATATGTCTGATTCCACAGATAGCCTCAGAGTATCTTTTCCAAATATAATTCCTTTCTTCTGGCAAGCATGGCCCTAAACGTAGACTCACACTTACTCTTGTATTAATTCAAAATTCAATTCTGGAATCACAGTCTACTGTCACTAAACGACAGCTGCACAGACGGGTTTCTTTAGGTATTGAGGACACTGCAGGACCATAGCGATAAAAGCAAAGTGAGGGGAAAGAGAGGCTAAGAACAGAAAAGTAAGAAAAAACAGCAGCGGTGAGACACCCAGGCTGACAGTGGAAGGAAGCAGGAGAAGCCTCAGGAGATGCTGAGGTTTTTAGGGTGACTTCTTCCTATGGGAGGCATTTTCTTCTGTGGCTACTTTCTCTATCACTCATCAGACAAAAAGTAGAGCCAGGGAAAGAAACAAGAGGGAAAACATTTTTCACAGTGTTTCTCCTCATTCCTACCTCTTGCACTTCTGTCCCCTCCACAACCCTTGCTGCCAAAACCTGTCTGACCATTAAAAGTTGTTTGCAGGCAATCACTAGGTGCTAAATTCCCAATGCTTTACTAAGCCCTGCAGCTCTTAGAATATCCCTACTACAGCACAGTTCTGACACCTGCCCTTAAATAACAGCAAAAAGCTGCTACTTCTCCAAAGCGCTTGTTGGCAACACACATTTGTTTTGGCCAGCTGCTCCGGTGAAATACAAAGCAGCACCTGGGTACGCGGCAGGACACTGAAAGCACCTCAAAAGCAATCGTGAAGGCCTCCTCTTTCTCTGGGTGTTACACTGCACCAGGAGAGCGGGGACTTATGGCCCTGACCCCAAGCCCACTAAAGTGAATGAGTCTCTTCCTATTCCAGTCAGCTTTCAGTCATGCTGCTTGAAGGAGAGGTGAAGAGAAAGTGGTGTCAGAGGCGGGTTCAGGAACACTCTGTACTGTGTGATTTTTCATCATAAAAACAATAAAAATGAATGTATTCACAGAGTTTATTTTATCTACATAATGGAGACACGGCCAGACTCTGATGTTCAAAGCTAGATAAAGGCTGAAGAGAAAAGAGGAGCACATCATCATAAAGCAAAGTGCTTAACAGATAACCAAAGCAAATAAGAGAAATAAGGGTGGTGTTTGCAAACATGAGCCTGAGAGAAGCCACAAAGCTTCACCCATCAGGATACAAGGGAAGGAAGATTATGACAACTTTAAAGTGCATTATGAAAATAAATATGAAGACTAGAGACAATTTTGCATTCCAGGTTAATCAGCCAAAAGCAGCCATTTCTCTCCCCGTATCACTGCTAATTCATTATTGCTATCTGTGGAAATACAGCGAAAGAGCATCAGTCCCACCTGTGCTATGAAGGAAAAGGAGAAAAGGTCATGGAGCTAAATCCTATAAAACACTTCAAAAACTGAAATGAGTCTCTTACAAAAAATCTAATTGAAATTGACTTGAAGCTGAGCCCTGTGACCTGGATGGAAAACGTGGTCAAAGGACTGCAAGCAGCAGGTAATGACAGGAGGTGATGTATTGAGCTGGTTTGCTGCAGGAGTATGTTTTTGGTCTGTTCTTATTTAATATCTCAATTAATGATCTGGAAAAAGAGGTAAATAGCACATTAATGAAATTCACAAATGACAATAAACCAGGAGGCTTGCAAACATCAGAGACGATAGCAATAATGTAAATGGAAACTAACAAGGTTAGATATGTAGGCAGGCAATAAAATGAGAGTCTACTTGGAAAAATATAGACTAATACACTGAGGAAAAATAATCAGAAACACGGATAGTCCATGAGAAAGCAAAACCTGGAAAGCATCTGCACAGAAAGATATCTATGGGTGACAGTGAATAACAAATTGAATACCAGTTCTCAAGGAGATAGATCAGTTTAAAAGACCAATGTAATTTTGGCCTGTATGTGCAGTGGAATAATGTCAGAAGAGAAATATTATCCTTTATGCATCCGGGAAGACTTCTGCTGAATACTGCATCCACTTCTAGACCCCTCCATAACAGAAGGATGCCAGCATGGTGGAAAGGACTTCAGAGAAACAAAATGGATTGAACAAGGAAGGGAATCTATTAATCTAGGTGACAAGGGCAAAACAACAACTGTCTAGAAATATATGACAGATGAACAGAGAGTGGAAAGGAATTTCTTGGATGCTAACAAGTGGTACAGCTAAATGTAATGGAATGAAACTAAGGAAGAATAAAATTTGGAGAAAGTATCAGATAGTTTCTCAGAAACCTAGTAAGATCAGCCTAACAGGTAATTTTCAAATGAAGAATGAAAAGCCCTATCAAACAAAGCATTTGAAACTTGAGAGGGTAAAGCACTGAAAGGTAAACTACATAGTGAACAATTGTGCACTTGCAGGAAGTTGAGCTACCTGGCCCAAAACGTAATTTCCATGCTTAAACTCCCTGGTTCTGTGACTATCCCAACAAACAGCCCCATTAGTGGGTTTGCTCAGCTACTGGGTTCCTACATATTGTGGTATTTTTCAAGGGAATGCGTACCACGTATGCTCCAGTCCTAGCCCAAAGTTTAATTGTAGCGTAAAAGCTAACTGACTGCATACACTGACTACTCAAAGCACTCAGAGACAAGCAGATGCATGACCTGCCTTCATACAAAAAATACTTCTTTTTCAGCAGACATTTTTTTTTACTGACGTGATCCTTCAGTGTGAAGTTGTTTTGTATATCCAAAGGAAAATGTGATTAAGTTACTTATTTGCTTATTCATGCCTAACACCTTTTCACATTTTCCATACTTTAATGTTCGTTCTCATGTAATACACTGGAACTCATCTAGTTACAGCAGAGGTCCATTCACAGTGAAAAAGGAAGCTTTTAACACTGAAGTGCACTGTAGTGCTCCAAGATCCTGGTCTTAAAAGTAACAGGAGAAACAAAGCCTGGAAGTAGTGTATAACTGAAGAAATACATCAATGTAATTTTCCTTTTATAGAAAAATGTTACTTTATCAATACAACAATTTTTGTGTGCATATATTAACCAAGTTTCCCATTTTTATGCCACCCAGGTAAGTCCCCTTTCACCAATGTCTATCTTGGTCTTTACAAAAATCCCACATTCTTCCAAGGAGAACAAAGAGGTGAAAGGTTTTTCAAAGTTTTCCTGTCCTCCTCACTCGCCCTAAGGGTGGCTGGAGAGCTAAGGAAGGAGGAAAGCTTATTGAGAAGAAAGCTCCTGTTTTTACTGTAATAAAAGGTGGCACTCTTATCATGTATAGATGCTCAAATGATGTATAGACAAAGGATGTTTGCAGTGAAGATTGCCATAGGCAAAACAGCAGATCTAATCAAAAGCTCTGCACGCATGGATGTAGCCAGCCAGTGGGAAAGGAAAGCACTCGCAGCACAGAATCCGGAATTGCTCTTCTGTCTCTCCACGGCCTCCCCACCAGAGCACAGGAGAAACCAGAAGCCTTGGTATTTCAGGCAGAGAGGTGCCTAGCCATCACACTAACTCCACAACCGTGTCACAGAAAGCTATTAATGTAATAATGGGTTTACTTTTTTTTTTTTACATGGGAGCACATGCTGCAAGCCAACTCCAATCAACAAAGTCAGTCGAATGAGATGGTGTTTCTACGGCAAGTGCTGTAAAAATAGTTCTACTGTACAAAATAAATTGCGGCCCAAACAAATATGTAAAAAAATATAATTAACCTTTAGAACATTGGCATTTTCAAAACTGTCAGACGGATGAATGTATATATGTCCTCAGGCTCTCAAAGAGTACTGAAAGTTAGGACACAAAACAAGAGAAGCAAAGCACTCTCAGCTAAAGCTACTGCAGAGTTCCTCCTTCGCCCCACGGTGAGTAATGTGCTAACCTAGGTGTCCCAGAACAGTCAGAGGTATTACACAATCTGTGTGCTCCACGATCTCAGAACAATGACTGAGAATAATGAAGCACAGCTAAATGCATGCAGGTACTGTGGCAGACACACCTCAGCATTTTTTCTGTTAATTTTTGTTAATTTGCCTAGGGGAGGAGGGTGTTTTTATCTAGCAAGACAGGCATTTTAAACTACACTTTTCTGGAACTGTCAAAGAACAGACAGTCTGTAAGACAACGTATGGGAGGGCTTTTTGTTTGGTGGTTGGTTTTTTTTTTTTCTGTATGCCTCTGTCGCATGCCCTTGCCTGCCTCATCTATTTAGACTGTAAATTCCTTGGGTGGCAGGACACAGTACCACGATTTACACGGTGCCAAGCACAATGGGATCCAGTTTTTACCGGGCCATGTGAACTGCGATGAGTAAATAATAATAATAATAACTTACCACACACCACTGTTGCAGAACCCAAGGGCCAGAGACTCCAAGGGGATAAGCCTGCAGGAGGAAACCCGCGCTGCGCTCCTCTGCCTGACAGCTGATAGCATTTGATTGCAGACACCTCTCCTCCTCCCAGTGTCCTCATTCTTAACAAGTAACACAAAATGCATCCCTGAGCACAGACAGCAAAACTCACCCACCGAATCTACCTTGGCTCGAGCCGGCGGTAACTCAAGCTCCTCCAGCCCTTCCAGCCCCTCCAAGTGTCAGCGTGAAGAGCTGTGCTGTCTGCCCGGTGCAAGACAGGCAACAGGATGTTTAACGGTCTACACGGCTGAAACTGGCTCTCCACGTGTGACATGGGGATCTGGCAAGTCTCAGCGAGACACATTTTCCTCTTGGCCTCCTCCCCTTATTTCTAGGTCTAGTGTTCATATTCTAGGGAGCAGAAGAAGGGGGTGGGGGGCCACTAAACAAAGAGTGTAGCCTGCAGTGACCCAAGGAAACCGGAGGGAAATGAGGATACATTCTCAGAAAACATAAAACCTGAGGAAATCTTCCTGTCTGCAGTGCAAAAACAGATCTGGAGGGGGTTATGGGGACCGACTAGCACTCAGTATCACATCATCTGAGGCAGGGAAGAGACATCAGGCAGGGGGCTGGGAAGCAGCAACCAGCTGCCCCATATGGTCAGCTCTTGGTAGGCAATTTGATTTTCATTTTCTCCACTGATTGTGCTCATCCCTGTGGTATCTGGATGGAAAAACAATGGTGGAGATAATAGAACAGGATTGCCCAGGGCATTTTTAAGGGCTTGAGAGCCGTTCATTTATAGATCAAATATAGGCCAGCATGGAAGCAGGTAATCTGCTGTTTGTTGGCTTATATGAAATGTTTCAGTGGTATTTCACAAGAATCCACATAAAAATCGAATAATTCACAACTTTCTTAGCATTCTCAGCAGATAGATCAGCCTCCACAGCCTCTCAGGACTCCAGAGCCTCTTAATACTAATGACTTAGCTCTACAAATAAATTCAAGCACGCAAGTCTATGCAGGTTCCAGGTGTAATTGTGGTCTATTCCAAAAATGGTTTGAGGCAGAGAAGAGTAAGGCAAGGTGTGGGAAAGATCCCATGATTGTACCCGTTCTGAGAATAAAAGAAGCCCTTCATTCTCCTAGGCTATTAATCTGGTACCTTCCATGAGCACAAACCTGGAAGAGCTAATTTAGGTACTTGCCCTTCTGTTGTCTTCCATGTGTTTGCAGGGTAATAAGTGGCAATGGCAGCTCACCATATCCCACATGCTACTGCAGTTTGTCTTGCAGAGACAAGAGAAATTATTACTGTTGCCATCATCACTTTAAAATAAATGAATTACATTTACTAGGAAAATAAATCCTCATACTTCTATGAAATAGTCACCCTCAAGTTGTCATGTTATCTAACACTGCCTTTCCACCAGTTTTCTCCAAAGATGACCAAAATAAAGATTAACTAATATATGACCGAACACATAAATAAAAATCCAATTAAAAAAAAAATTCAGCCACTAAAGCAGGGTCGGTGGACCTTTTTGGTGGTGTCTCCTGTCAGATAAGAAAGAAAGGACATTATACAAACTCATTGGTACCACCCACATATCTGTCAATGCCCAAACTGGCACTGGTACCCTTGTTTGACCACCACTTCTCTAAAGAAAAAGTGATCTTACAATGACCAGATCTCGCAGTGGAGAAGGTAAGTGCTTACTTAAATCGGAGGAAAATTATGATGAGTATTTGCCAGATCACCCAAAGATGTGCCCCAAAACATTTTTGTTTAAATAAACATTGGTCAAAAACTACAAAAGTGTTTCCCGTTTCTTATTCAGGGTGGAAATCACTAGTGCTACTCCAGTTGACCTATTGATAGGATGTTCATACACCACATGCTGAGACAACATAGCCTACACTCACCTAGGAGTCAGGAGACTTCTCTGGCCTTACACAAACCAGCTGTGCTCTTTCCTCCCACTCTGTGTATCCATTGGAAAAGCTGCCTGTCAATGAGATTCTGCATGAAGCGGGTACCATGGTTCACACTCCGTATGGGACTCGTAGACACTCCTGCAACACGATTAACAGCAAAATTTCTGAATCACGCTCAAGAAGTCTTTAGCAGCAGCTAGGGAGAGCCATGCCAGACGGCAACAACAGAACAAATAGTAACTCAGCAAGAAACTTGAACTGATCATTTTATCCCAGTTAGATAAAAACGTAACCACCCTGGACCAGCAATTCCCTCTTTCCATGACAACGGCCATCATATACTCCTGCCAGGAATGTTCATCCTTCCAGGTGGCAGTTCTTGTCCCCACTCTGCAACTGCAATCCCCATTTGTGCACGTGCGTGTGTGCACAAGCACGAGAATGGAAGAGAGGCCAGATTTCATTGCAATGTGCAGGGCGGGTGATTCAAGTCTTCGTAGGGGAAGTTGACTCACCTCCTTCTGAGAACAAAAATGTTCAACACAATTGTAATTCCCTCTTTTTCATGTAAAGTCAGGCAATGTATACAGAACCTTCCCACTTGGTATTTCCTGAACGGTGACAACGTGCTTAGAAAGTTTAGCTATAAAACCCCGTGACTGCCACAAAACAGGTTTGCCCCTTCGTGTCAGGTATCACGAATCCCCGCGGCTCAGCAGCCAGCAGGAAAAGCGGGAGGAGAGTGATGGTGTAAGTGTTTTGGTCCTTTTGGCAATGCACTAGTAAACAGCTCCGGCACAGAAATGCCGTGCAGTAAGAATCCGTGTCACCCTTTGGAGCCTACTGCTTTAAATTTGCGCGCTGTAGCTTGAAGCATTGCACAAACTCTTGGTCTGCTGACTGCCTCCCTGGAACACAAACACACGGGTGATTGGGAAAGCTGTTTTTCAGCTTGCCCTCCCTCGTTTCTGCTGGGCTGCTTTTGGTGTTTATTTTTAAACAAGTCGCGTATATGAAAAAAAACCCAAACAGCCACAACAACAAAACCAACCACACAGCATTTTTAATCAACACCTATTTCCTTCCAGAACCCTATGATCCTCTATTGATTCCCTTTAAAACGCTTTTCTTTTTCTTTGCCCCCTCTGCTGATCGAATTTCAGATCAGCCAGGATATGCAACTAACCTTCCGGCACAACTGAACCCAACTGACTCACAGAGATCAAAAGGCTGGATGCGTTCATTAAAATTTAGCACAGCCCAAGCAGGATCTTTAATGCAAGATCTCCCTTTGCATTGCAATTAATGTGGGGGAGAGGAATGCCTGGTTTTATTTTTTGCAAATGTTCCTGCTTTTGA
>NW_010421070.1:0-265 GCF_000710305.1 Buceros rhinoceros silvestris
AGGGCTGAGGCCCCCCCGCGGTGAACCGCGGCGCTCCTGGGGGACTACGTGTGACTGGGTCTAGGGGAGGATTCTCAAGCTCCAAGCAAGCAGCCCGGGGTGTAATGAATAGATCTGTTCTACGGGCCCAGGCTGAGGATTCCTCCTGCAGATGGAGTCCCCAGGCCTGTCCCTCTAAGCCCAGCCCAGCCCGATAAAGCCACCGGGCTGTCTCCAGCAGCTGTGATCCATCTTGCCACTGGCAGGATGCCGGTCAGAGACGGGG
>NW_010421070.1:416-656 GCF_000710305.1 Buceros rhinoceros silvestris
AGGCCTCTGTCCAGCTGGAGCATCCCCCCTGCTACCAGAGCAGAGGCGGCCAGTCGTAAATGACCAACCCCTCTGCGAGGGCAGGACCCCCGGCGCTTAAGGACACAACTCAGTACACTTGTACTGGAGCACTGAGAGGCAGCGCTGGCTCTCAGGAAGGCACCGCAGGAGGTGATGAAACCCGTCGTGGTGCTGTTGGGTCAGGCTGCTGCCTGTTTCGGTACACACCGGCTCCTGCCC
>NW_010421070.1:891-2714 GCF_000710305.1 Buceros rhinoceros silvestris
AGCAACACAGCTGCAACCCCCACGCAAGGAGCTTACTCACAGGAACGTCTTTCCCTGCCATCCACTGACTCAGCTCCAACACCTCCTCTGCTGAGCGCTGTGCCAGCCTGGAGAGGCTGCAGGCGGGCCAGAACACAGGACAGTCACCGCAGACTGGGCGAGGCGCGTGTTGAGAAAGACGGCAGCTGGTAAGGGCTGCACAGAGCAACGCTAATGCTGCCCACACACCAAACCATCTTTTATAGCTGTTCATAGCTCCTAGGGCTGGGCGCAGCTCGTTTCGGAAGCTAGGCAGTTCCCACATTGGCTGGGGCTTTGCTGAGAGGCACAGGACAAGGAGTGGGGTTGAGTCAAAGGCAGAATGTGATTTATGGCAGTGCTGAGCAGAGAGAAAACTGAGAAATCAGAGCAGAGGCAGCAGGCAGCAGTCCCGGCTGGGATTCAGGCCTCTGCAGCAACACTCCTTGCCTGAGCCGAGCACCAGCGACACTGGACAGGGTGAACCTGGAGCCAGGAAACAACAGAACGCTTCCCTCGTCTCATTTTATTCAGACTTGCTGACTGCTCCACACAAGCCCCAGCCTCCTACGGGCAGAGCAGCCCGCAGCACTAATGGAGCACCTCTGGCCCTCGCACTGGACTGCACAGCTCTGGTAGAACAGGAGGATGGGGCAGCAGGAAAGCATCAAACGTGAGTGAGAGCCGCGGTATGAAATCCAAGGAACCCATTTATACCTGAACCAACGCTGTCTTTGTGGAGTAATTGGTGAGAAAGTGCCAGTTCTGACCTCCTGGAAGCCCTTGGTGACAGCCTGGGCCAGTGAGGAACAGGCAAGCCTGTGCCTGATGCAACAGTCTCCAGCTTCCCCTGTTGATTCCTCCGAGCCTGAAGACAGCAGCGGGGGTAAACTGGCCAGCCCCAGCCATACGAGTTGTCTTCCAGATAAAAACCTCTCCAGCACCTCACCATTGCACTTTGTGTCCTGGTTTGGGGTTCGGCAGTTCGCTGCTGCTGAGATTTTGGAGCAGTTCCCCCAGTTTGCCGAGGACTCGCCTCACTGGGTGTGACCCACGCCGCTGCTAGGGAACAGGGCTCTCCAGCTGGTGTCAATCCTTCACCCTCTTGTCTCCATCTAGTGTCCAAACCACACTCCGGATTCTCTCCCAGCCCACTCGGCGACCTGCAGGCTCAACAGCTCACATGTCACCATCCAAATGGAGCTCGACAGGCTCAGATTGACGTCAGCACCCCCACTCCTCTGAGAAGGCCCTAATTGCTTTCACATCCCCGTAGCTTTTACCCAGGTGAAGAAACGCTGCTGGACTGATGCAGGGAGGGACCTGAACGCTTCATGCTCATCGTAAGGATTCTCATCCTGTCAGGTTTTTAATACCATCGGATTGTTCTTGCCTCCCCCGTGCCAGGGCGGCTGGAGCACTGAGCCCTGAGCTGCTGCCTCCCCTCACCCTCCTCATCAGCACCTTGGGCGAGGAATAAACCGCTGCCAAGCGCCACCAAAACTCCCTGTCCCTGGCCAGAGGGCTGGGGCCTGGCTCTCCCCTCAGCTCCCAGCGCATTAGCTGGGTCACAACCTGCTCCTCAGCAAAGCTCTCGGCTCAGCCCAACCAAACCCCACAGAGGGGGCCTTTTCTGCAGCACTGTGGCAAGGCAGGCTCTGCTCTGCCTCGGCCGTACTCGGAGTCCCCAGGACAGTCTGCAGCGCAGGGAAGCTGGGGGGCACGTTCAAAGGAGCATGAAGGAATTGGCACTCTTGAGAAGTCCCATTCAGGCACGTTCCTGTCCTTTGGGAGGGCTCGGTTCA
>NW_010421070.1:3203-4648 GCF_000710305.1 Buceros rhinoceros silvestris
GCGGCATGCGAGGGAGACAGCCACGACCTGCCACCGCATCTGGAAAAGCCGCTTGGTCCAGGCACTCCTCACCTCAAGGATGAAGAAAAAGGGAGGGGGCAAGAAGGCGGAGAAGTCAGGCCAACTGCATCCTCCGCCTCCGCGCTCTCCTCCCAGCCAGGCTGCTGGCTCCCTCCCCGCAGGACAAGCGCTAACTGCACCTGCAGGGCAGCCCGAGCCTGCCAGGCTGGCTGCCACAGGCAGAGGACACCGGGCACTGGCGTGACGTCTCAGCACTTGAGGGTGAGCTCTGCTGTCTTCTCGAAGGCAAAGAACGGGCTTTCTTTCCTACAGGACTGGGCCAGGAGTGCAGGCAGGCTCCGGGCTGACCTGCCGACCTTCAGCGCCCTCCACGTGCTGCAGTGGGTCACAGTCCAATCCTGCTGCTGCTCGGGGTGGCAATAAAGTCACTTCTGGGGCAGAATGATGCCCTTAACCAGGGGCATGCCCAGCTCGGTTTGTCCTTGAGTGCATTTGAGAGAATGTTTCCCTTTGCACGGGACGGAGTTGGCAAACTCCAGTGACTGCCCCGCACTCCCTGACCTCGGCGGCTCCGGGCTGCAGCCTCCCTCCCCAGGGCAGCAGCGACACCGGCTGCAAACCCCACGCCCTTCACCTCCCTCCCTGCCTGCATTCCCACTGACCGAGCTGCTCTGTCCCTCCTCAGGGATGGAAATCGAGGAGCTGCTTTGCTCAGGAGCTGTTGGAGACACGGGCACAGCAGCGTCCCACGGACCAAACACGAGGTCCCAACTTGCCTCGGACCATTTCTCTGGTGACGAGCGTGGCACTGCTGCGAGAGCACCCACAGACCGGTGGGATCACGCATCCCCTCGGCACGTCTTCACGACCAGAAGCTGCTGAAATCCCTGCGGGGATTTCAGGAAGGTGGATCCTTCTCGGTCACAAACCCCGTCCAGCTTGGGGGAAACCCATCCACCACAGAGGGCAATGCCGTTCCTCACCTCTCTGCTCATCCTCCTCCTTCCTCACCGTGTGAGATGGAGCAAGGCCAGCCGAGAGCCACCGAGATGGAGCACGTGTCCCACGCGCAGAGGCTGAGGGAATGGGGCTCGGTCAGCCTGGAAAAGCAGCCTGGAAGGTTTCGGGGGGCCTCAGGGCAGCCTCCCAGTGCCTGTGAAGAGGAGGCGGCTGTGAGGCCTGAGCCAAGCTTTGTGCTCGGGGTCAGAGGGGATGACAGAACACACACAAACCGAACCAAGAAGGGCTCCGACTGGGTACAGAGGGAAACCTGTCAGCCCAAGGACAGTGGAGCAGCGGGAGAGAGCCCCTGTCCCTGAGAGTTTCCGCCACCAGCTGGGTAGAGCCCTGCGCAGCCCTGCCGGAGCAGGAGGCTGGGCTGAGACCTCCTGCAGCCCCGCCGAGCACCGGCCACCCCGCGACTG
>NW_010421071.1:0-848 GCF_000710305.1 Buceros rhinoceros silvestris
TCTTCGGACCCCGCCCCCTGCCCCCCGCCACCACCAAGGGGCACAATGCCACGGAGACCTGGGGTCCCTGGGAGCGCTGCCACTGCCGGGGACGTGGCTGTCAGCTGTCACCTGTGTGGCCAAGCCAGTGCCAGTGGGTCAAGCAACCCTGCACTAAGGGCCACGTGGGTGGCAGCGGAGCGGGGCTGGCTCGGGGTGCCAGAGCTGCTCTGCTCCTGCCACCTCCCTTCCAGGGACGTGAATTAACCCTCAGCAGGGCGAGGAGGGGCTGGAGGGATGGGAACCGCAGGCTCCAGCCTCCCACTCTAACTGTAAGAACTGGAAAACAGAGTCTTGTAACAGGAAATAATGAATGGCCTTTGTCACTGGAAAGATATGGCTTCTCCCCATATCAAGAGCTTTATTTAGCTCTGACGGTAATTGCATATAATGGATCATTTTCATTCCAAATAAATTAAGCCCATTAAGCGAGATGCTTAAGTCACCATCCCTGGAGATATTTAAAACACATGCAGATTAGGTGCTTGGTGGCATGGTTTAGTGGTGAATTTAGACAGCTGCGGCTGCACTCGATGGTCTTAAGGGTCTTTTCCAACCGAAACGGTTCTGACTCGCCCAGCTCGCTCCAGGGTGGGCGAAGAGCGGGGACAGGAAAACCTTCCCCAAAAACCCCTTGGCCAAGCCACTGTCTTCGCCAGGCCGCTCCCGTGCGGCCGGCGGGAACCCGGGAGAGCAGAGCCGAGGGAGCCGGCTCGGAACCCCCATTTCCCCACTTTCCAGGGGAAAATCCGCCTCCTGCCCCACGCGTTCAGGCGTCGTGAGGAACTTCTCCAGCACCGCTGCCGGCT
>NW_010421072.1:0-2545 GCF_000710305.1 Buceros rhinoceros silvestris
CGGGGCCGGTGCCGGACAGCGTACACCCGCAGTCCTGCTCCCCACCGCTGCTGGGACCCAGCTACCACCGCACGTCCCCTGGTGCTCACTTCTAGGCAGGATCAGTGGTGCCGGTTGGCTCACTGCTGGCTTTTGGAAGCATACCGTTCTTCTAAAACTTTTAGACTTTGGTTCTCTTCGGTGTTCAAAGGACAAGGGTATTTTGTCATTTGGAGAGCGGCTATTGCTTGTGTTACTTGGACCTATTGACCCATCTCAGTAAAGAGACCAGTGCCCGGGCACGGGCTGGAGCGCTGGGATGTGGTCACTGCCCAGGCCAAGCCGTGCTTTTCCAGAAGACACCAGGGTATAACATGAAGGACATTCTGGGCACATCCCCAGCGGCACCATTGAAGGGGATGACAATTCAGCCATATGGATATAGAACACAGCAGGATGTTTATTCTGTGGGCCAGAGAACGGGCATGGATCCATTCCTTTTACTAATACAGCCATAGTCTTTTTGACTTAGAGCCAGATTCACAGTGACACTCGGTTAATAAACTACAGCTTAAACACTTAATCAGCAACTGAATACCTACACATTTCTGTGGATTTGGAGCCTGCAAAATTTGGGAGATACAGTATTACAAGTGGTCTTTCATTTTCCCTACTCAGTGACTGACCTTGTCCTACTAGTCAAGCCCCTGGGTTACCAACATCTAGCTGTGAAGATGTTGTCCTTGTCTCCACTTCTCCTCCCCCCAGCTCTGAACAGAAGTGTGGTCTCATACTCATCTGTTTCCTCCTTTTGCACCTAGCCCACAGCTCTAGCACTGCTGATGTTTCTTACCCAAAGAGAAGGCTCATCCACTGATAGCGACCTTTGCTGCTTTTCTAACGGTCAGGGGTACATATAAGTTGATAAACAGGAAAAGAAAAACATTCCAGCATTCTGGTGGGTGGAATTCACACAAAGAGATTAATTAGTAAATGAGAAAACCAATATTTAAATAAAAGACAAAATATATTTTAGATCGGGATTAAAATGCCATTATTTATTTCACAGAAGCGGAAAGCAGTGCCGACAGGGACAATTTGTTTCAGAGAGGATAGTGAAAGAGTTCTCAGATCACAGCTCTCGCTTGGATGGCTGGAAATACAAAGGTTACTGTTAGACTGAGGGAAAGAATCTGGAAATAAATCAAGCAAAATACTTGAAAACCTGTTAGAAACAAGATTCAACTAATTTAACTGTCCGCCTCATTCACAGGGAAAGAACCTTTTTCTGCCATCAAAACCCCAATGATTTTTACACGAGGAGCGTTTTGACAAGGCAAGATCCCTCGACAGCCTGCACTGGGGTTTGTGCACAAGGTCCTGACACTGCAGTGTTTTCATCCCCCTCACAGGCTTTTCTGGGAGTCATTTCTCAGACCTTTCCACACACATTTCCCCGGTTTGAGAACAGACTGCAGGCGCTGTAGTATTTGCTACTGAAAAGTATGAGAACATAGAAAATATACAGAGAAGTGTTAATAAAGCGTTGACTGAGAACTTCATTGCAAAAAGGAAAAATATTCAGGTATAACATTCAGGTCTATTATTTGCATGCATCAGCAAATAAACAGTAGCTTGAATTCTTTGATCTCTGTAAGGGCAGAGTGGGGATTGCTGTGGGAATACAGAACAACTCCCTTAAATTAATAAATGTTGAATGTGCTGACCTTTAAGTAATTAAAATCTCAACTTCAGTGTTTCATTAACATTTGCCTTAGTTCCCTTGGTTTGGCTCTTTGAGAGTGCTGCTGAATAAATAGAGCAGGATCATCGAGTCCCCAGTGTTCTGCATTATCAAAAAGCAGATGCTGAAACATCACTACTTTTTTGTTCCAGAGATGTAGATCTCCTTGTGCAACGTTCCCTTTGATACAAACAGCAGATCTAGCGGTAAGCCGCAGTAGTTCAATGGTGAAGAGAATTTGGAGTTGATCAGAGGGTGCAGAAACTGGTTGGTTTGTTTTCTGCAGGTGTCACTGTGACAAAAAGAAGGTTTATATGAAAAAAAGAAAAACAATGTTCAGAGTTCATTTATATAGTTTACATAGAGATATGTTTACAAAATAGCATAACACCTGCTCCTTAAAAAAATAAACTCTGCTATTGCTGGGAAACTATTAAGTTTGTCTCACAGTATTCAAACCCCAAATCTGTTCACCTCCACACAGTTAAATTCTCCTGCTAAAAGTCTCTTACATACGGCACATCACCCATATTCTCCATCCGCCCCTCCCTACACCACCACTCCGCCCCCTCCCACCGCACTGTGCACGTTTCCTAAAGCACTTCCAGGCGTAATCCCATTTCCACATGGCCTCTCCCCAAACCACTCCACGTGCGCCGCAGCATTCTCCTCCCTAACAGCCCTGGCAGGCTTCGTCTCCTCATTTGCAGGGAGCACCGTTCCTGGCCGGCCCGGGCAACGCTCCAGCGCGATCCCCCCGGGAAGGAGAAGGAAAGGCGGGCAGGGCAGAGGAGCCGCCCGCTCCCGTCACCCGTGCCAGGG
>NW_010421073.1:0-1042 GCF_000710305.1 Buceros rhinoceros silvestris
ACTCATCGTAGGTCTCCTGGTACTCCTCGTGGGGCTTGATCATGATAACGCAGGTCGGGCGCTTTGAGCCGGCTGCAGCTCCCAGGTCCTGGGGGTGCAGAGGAAGGCTGTAGGGGTGCTGGTCCCCCCCCGAAGGGGAGGCATGCACCCAGCCAGCATGCTTCATGCCCTGGTCTAATGCAGGGAAGATGTCTCTGCTAGCCCCTCAAGCCCAAGCTCTCTGTGCTGGCTTTAAGAACCCTTTTCCCAGCTCATCTCCCACCCAGTGGAAGCCTGGCACTGGGGCTGGCACCTGCCCCACATACTGACCTTCCCTGGGTGGGGAGCCGGGATCTGCAGAGCTGCCTGCACTGGAGGTGAGGTCCCAAACACACTGAGCCCCCCACTTACAAAGAGGAGGATGTGGATGTCCCACCAACACCACAGCTTGGCCAGCGTCTCACTTCTGCAAGCTGCCAGGTCCCAGCTCTCAGCGAAGGGGGGAATATGCATCCTGGCTCTACCCCAGAGAGCTCCTGTCCTCAACTGCTGCAGAGACTCAACTAGGGCAAACGGTTCTATGGTCCCACAATGACACACTTACACCTGAGCTGTGGCCACTTGTCCCTCTCATACCCTGGCCATGGACAAGCACCAGGTACTTTATTCAAGCACCGGATTTGCGCCTCCACAAGCACAGCCTGGACCGGGTGCTGCCCGCCAGGACCCCTCCTGCCCGGGCTGGTTCCTCCTGGCTGCACAGCCCCAACGCCTTACCGATTTGGAAGGGACGTATGCGTAGGGGATGCTCCTGTCCTCGCACATGATAGGGATGTGGCAGTACACATCGATAGGCTGCGTGTCGCCGGCCAGCACCGTGATCCTGCAGGAGAAAGCCGGTGTCAGCGGCTGTGCTGTGCCGTGCCAGGGCGGCACAACCAGAGCAGTACTTACCCCTTCTCGCCCTTGTTGATGAACTTTTGGACCTCCTTTACTCCGCGGCGGATCTGCTTGTGCTTGGACGCTGCAAGGGAAGCACACTTCGAGGGTGAGCGGGCTGCGC
>NW_010421074.1:0-891 GCF_000710305.1 Buceros rhinoceros silvestris
TGAGGGAGCTTGCCGTTGGCCATGCCAGCAGCAGCCACAGGGTAAGGGACAAAGCACCCCTGGGATAAGTCACGGAGCAGTTGCTCTTTGCCCCACCTCCCTCGGGTCCCACCTGCCCCGTAGTGTCCCCAAGGGTTCCTCACCTCCTGTGCCCACGGGAGAGGTAGTCCCGGTTCAGAGAGCAGAGCTGCTGCTCCAGACGGAAGATGCGGAACGCCAGGTACGAGGAGGACACGACCAGGAGACAGATGCTGGGGACAGCGGAACAAGCACAAGCGCTCAGCAGCCGGCGGTCGAGGCGGATGATCCCAGCGTACCCCCCGTCCCCCCTGCACCACAGCTGCCCTCGGCACACTCACAGCACGATGAAGATCTTCAGGAGCTGGTAGTCGGAGGGTCTCAGCTCCGCCACGCAGCTCTGCTCCACCTCCAGCTCCTCCTCGGTGTTTATTGCACTTTCTGAAACGCAAGAGTCAGAGTCAGCGGCGTGGCGACGCTGGGCAGACGCTCGTGCTCCTGTGGCCACGGGAGCCTTCAAGCACCAAATATTCTTCTCCTGTGGGCTACTGCTGCCTGCACAAGCGTTACAGGCGCACGCCAAGAGCTCAGGCCCTGCAGCCAGGAGATCCCATCCCATCCCCAGCCTCAGCCCTGCTTGTGTGCGAGGCAGAAATCGCCTCCCCCAGCACAGAGGATGGATGAACACGTATTTACAGAGGTTTATGCCCAGCACCACGTGTGGGGCAGGGCACAGACCCACGTCCCCGAGTCGGACACAGCCCTCACCCGAAACCAGGGGCTCCTCGGAGGTGAAGGAGCTCTCCTTGGCGCTCAGGCTGCTGACGGAGGTCCGGTGGATGCACTGGTAGTCGGCGTCCGGCAGCGACAGTG
>NW_010421075.1:0-1125 GCF_000710305.1 Buceros rhinoceros silvestris
GTTTGGGGGCACGTCCATGGTGCCACAGTGTCCCCAGAGTGATTTGTGCTTTTCTGCTGCATTCCGACCTTTGTCTCCTGGGTGGTCATTAAAAAAACCTTGGGTAGCATTGAGACCAATGATGTCCTGCTCTTCCTTTGGCACAGTAAGAAAAGAATCCATAGACAAACATCAAGTCGAAGTCCATCTTCTGGATGTGCTCCAGGGTCACAGAGAATGGGTACAAGGAGCCTGCTGAGTTTTGCTCTGCTTTCTTGGGCACCATCCCAACTTTCCAGCTCAGGTAGTCTTTCCATCTTGAGACTCTTCTGCCCAGGATGAACTAAAAACAGGAGAGGGACTCTTGCTGGCTGAATCTCTTCTGCTGGTGCTGTCCTGGGCCTTGGTTTTGGTCCAGGGGACTGGAGGGGCTGAGCCAATTGTGGTCATGTCAGTCAAGTGTCTCTCTCTTCTCTATCACGATCCTCAGCAACTGGCTGTAGGTGGTCCTGCCCAAGCAGGGTGGTTGGACGAGATGACCAGATGACCTTCAGAGGTGCCTGCCATCTTCAGCCGGGTGATCACGTCCTCCTAGGCAGACACCTCTGCGGTGGAGGTATTTCTGCAGTAGTCTGCCCGTGACAGAGCTACTATCACTGGTAAAATTTGGGATCGATTCAAAAGGAATGAGATGTTCAGTCACAGCACAAAACCCAGGATGAAACAGGATGACAAAGTCCCAGAGGAACACCAACATGACGTGTGATGTGTAGCACTAGGGAAGCACCAAACTTCCTCTGCTGGAGAGGAAGCACAAGTTCCCCAGCCTGCAAACTTCAACAGTCTTCTCTCATGTCTCCCCAGAATTTATCACCCCAGTGAGCAGGACTATATCAGAGCTACAGCAACACTCAGCTCTCACAGTGGCTTCAGTCAGAGACCTCAAAGGTCTCTGCAGCACGTAATTAACCTTCTAGCTACTAAAGTAAATTACAAGACAAGGTGAAGAAAACATCAGAACCTTGCCTTGAAAAATGAGGTCTGGATGCTACCTTCTTGCCAATGTCCAGGGAACAGCAGCATAAAGAAGAGCAGGAACAGAAGGCAGAGCCATGTGGTCCATGCACAGGGAATCAGGGAGGGAAA
>NW_010421075.1:1257-3833 GCF_000710305.1 Buceros rhinoceros silvestris
CACCACTGCCTTCCTCTCTCTGGGCAGGCAGAGGCATCGCCCTCCTCTTCCATTTCTGTAGCCTTTAAAAAGTGAGCTGGGACCAAGTTTGAGCCTGCAAGGTGCCAGATCGTCTCAGCTAAAGAGAGTGCAGTGTTTTCAGGGACGGTGTGCACAGCCTGAGGAACACACACAGTCAATCGCAATCTCATTTTCACTCCCACCTGCCCACCTGGATTTCTTTTACCAAACGCCAGAGCAGCGAGTGCCCTCAACACCAGCATCTGCAGCTCTGGTGGGACACAGCGGGACCTTACATGACTCTGCATCACTTCTCTGACTCATGGAAAGACAAAGCACTTCATCAACACTCTCATTCTCAGGAAGAGTCTCCAGCAACCTCTGTGACTTCTGTGCTTCCTAATCCCGTTGCTATTTATAGCCCGATGAGATGGCACCGGACCCAGTGTTGTTTATTGCACATTCATCCCGCTTGTTCGCTTTCCCTCTCCCATCCTGTGGCAGAGGACATCTGAGTTCGGTGCTGCGTCATCCTGACCTCGTGCTGCTGACATCTCAAGTTGAAACAGCATCACAGTGGTGTCACCAGCAGCAAGTCACACTCGTGACTCATCCGGTTCCACGTACACACAGCACTCTCCTGTAAAACTGACCTGTTTCTCCTCGTTAATCCTGCTCTTTGTTTTGCTGCTTTAAGAGGCAACTCCTTTCGCAGCTGTGCCACAGCAGTAACTCCATTCACTTGATTTGGTTGATCCCATGGACACTGGTCCATGAGACAAGGTTATTTGTACAGACCACATGATCACCTGCATCCTCCACTGAGGTTATATTGAATCCAACAAATTTCTTCATGCAGATTTGCAGGTATTGGAATTTTCAAATCGAGGGGTTTTCTCTTTCATTCTTTGCACGATTTACTAAAATCAAGGTTACGCCAGCAGGAACACTGAGAGCTGGGCACTGTCCCGAGGCAGGTCACAAAGCTGGTATCAGACCCCAGGCAGAACCCCAGACCTGCCAACATACAACATGCCAAACAAGGACATTCTTGAGCAAGAGATGGAAAGGGAAAACATCTAAGTGATTCCCAGGTCCTTAGGAGAAATCTGTGGTGCCTCAGAAACTGGAGCCCGCCAGGTTTTACTGCGCTCAGCTGTAATCTGTGGCGGAGGTGGATCCTCCCACGCTGCTCCAGGGGTATGACGAGAGTCACAGACTCACAGTAAACAGGGCTGAAAGAAACTATCTGGTGGCACTTAGCTTGTCCCCTGCTGTGAGCCAAGATATCCCATCACGGGCTGCTCAAACCTTCACATCACAACATCCAGCAAAAGGTCTCATCACTCTCCAAAGCAAAGTGCTCCACCCTCTTCCATTATCGGAAAGTTTCCCTAACATCTACTCGTAGTATCGCCATTGCCACAACCCCACCTTTTTTCTTCTTTTTCTAACCTGAAATGACAAGACACTTTTTCACTCTGAAGCACCTGTAGTACAATTACAGCTGGCGCCGTGCCTCCCTGCAGCACCCTCTTTACATTCAGTGATGACCGTTCTCATTTTCTCCAAAGACCATCACTCCCCCTTCTGCACCTCTAAACCCACCCACCTCCTTCTTGAACGGAAACGGCCACATCCAGGCTGAGGTTTCCAGGCAAAGCCTCAGAGGTGTGGATGGGAGCTGCCACCAGTGTTGCAGACTATGCTCGTGCCCCACATCCGGAACGGTGCCTGTCTTTCCTCAGCACGACGTGACATCATGGACCCCTCTGCTGCTCCTCAACCTCCCCTGACCCTGGGATGGTTTCCCGCAGTGCTGGGCGTTCCCTACCCTGTCTCTGGGCAGCTGATTTTTCCTCTTTGTTGGAATCATGATACATGACATCCATCACTGCTCACCTGAGCATAAGGCCTGCTGTGCTGCTGTGAAATGATATTAAATTGATTTTACGTGATTTGTTCTTGACAAATCAGACTTGGCGGTAATTCCCTGGCTCGTTATCTCCCAGGTGCTCACAAGCAGTTTGCCTGATACTGTGCTCCCGTTCTTTTCCAGGTGTTTCAGGCAGCCGGCTGGTTGATAGATCCCTACTTCGCCCGTCCTTTTTTAGAGATGGGCTTTGCATTTATTTTTCCAGACCTCCAGAATTCTATCCATTCTCCACACGTTCAAAGATAAAAGCCAACTGCTCAGATTGTTGCAGCCTCCTCTAAGCACCTCCCAGTGACCGCTGGCAGGCCCAGGCAGTGTGAGCCCCTCTCCTGTCCCTCCCTGCTCTCTCTCAGCCATTCTGCCTCTGTTGGTGAGTCAATTCTTGCCCCTTTGTCAGCAGAGCTGGGTTTGCCTTAACCCCGTCAGGGTCAAGTCTTTTAGGGAAGGCTGAAACAGCAGCGGGATAAATTCCTTTGCCTGGGGCATCGTCAGCCAAGACTCCTTCACCTCCCTGGAGAAGCAGTGGGCCAGGGAAGAGCCTCTTCTGGTCTTTCTCATCACCTATTTCCTTATAGACAGTTTCCTCACTCGTCTTTACGCCCCTCGCTAGCTGTACTCCCTTTTGTGCCCTCGTTGTTTT
>NW_010421075.1:4029-4262 GCF_000710305.1 Buceros rhinoceros silvestris
TGACTGAGGTCACCTCTGTGAAGGGGCTCTTGCAAAGGTCAAACTTGCAAGAGAGCCCTGGCCTGCCCAACGCAACACCTGGCTCTGAGCTCTGCACAGTCCTCGCTGGCAGAGAGGTGCTGCTCCCCAGCAGTGCCTGGCGCAACAGGAGTCACCGCCTGAGGACATCAGAGCAGCCTCCAGATGATTTCACAGAATCATCTGGTTGGAAAAGCCCTTCAAGCTCCTCAAGT
>NW_010421076.1:0-262 GCF_000710305.1 Buceros rhinoceros silvestris
GAGTAGAAGCTCGTTCTGGGGAGGACATTCCCTGGGTGGGCTGGTGGCGGCGGGGGACGGCGCCAGCGCTCATCCCACCCCCTCGGCAGAGACCTGATGCTTTCATGGCACGTAACCCCCGGCGTGGATGCGTCTTGCTCCGTGCCATCGCCGTGCCAGCTCGCTGGTCTGGGCTGGCGCGGAAAGCCCTTCTGCCAGCGCCAGGAGGATGAAAACCCCTTGTCGTGCCCAGCAGAATGGCTGGCCCGCTGCGAAGGAGCCG
>NW_010421077.1:0-1002 GCF_000710305.1 Buceros rhinoceros silvestris
CTGGGAACGTCGCCGTAATGAGCAGCTGAATTCAGCTTCCCCAGCCCCGAGGTTTGTCTAGGACACTTTTTTTTTTTTGTGTGGCAAGATTGGTTAATCACAGCCAAGCAAAAATAGCTCTGCAGCAAATCCTCTGCCAGAGAGCTCCTGTCCCACATGCAGCAGCTTCTGCCCTATTATTTGAATGCTTCTAGGGGGAAGCATCTTGAAAATTATTACTTATTTATTTTGAATGCCAGTTAAACCCGGCCAGCGCTCACTCCTTTACCCGGTGGCTGCTCGGGCTCAGTTTTGCTCACATCATTCCTGTTCTAATCCCTCCACAACATTCTGTCAGCAGCCTGGGGAGCTCGTCCCTGGGGTGCTGGCCACTGCCACTGGCTTTTCACCCACGGACCGGTCCACCCCCTTGCACAGCCAAGCAAAAATAGCTCTGCAGCAAATCCTCTGCCAGAGAGCTCCTGTCCCACATGCAGCAGCTTCTGCCCTATTATTTGAATGCTTCTAGGGGGAAGCATCTTGAAAATTATTACTTATTTATTTTGAATGCCAGTTAAACCCGGCCAGCGCTCACTCCTTTACCTGGTGGCTGCTCGGGCTCAGTTTTGCTCACATCATTCCTGTTCTAATCCCTCCACAACATTCTGTCAGCAGCCTGGGGAGCTCGTCCCGGGGGTGCGGGCCACTGCCACTGGCTTGTCACCCAGGGACGGTCACATCCCTTTGCCTCTCCCTGTGCTTCATTTCCTGGCCAGGAGTGATGATGCCCGTGTAAGGTGCTGCTGGGGGCTCTGCAGAGGAAATGCCCCTTGAAGGCTTAGCTGGGGCTGGGGTAAGTTTGCTGCTTGCGTGGCAAGTGTGAAACGGAGCCTGGCGCCTCCTGCTCCGAGGTGATGGAGAGGGTTAGTGCAGGTGTCCAGGAGCAAGGCCAGCTTTGTTGCCGCATTTCCCAGGGAGACAGAATCCCAGACTGGGGCTGGCAGGGACCTCTGGGGTCACCCA
>NW_010421077.1:1287-1723 GCF_000710305.1 Buceros rhinoceros silvestris
CACACTGGGGAAGAGCCTGGCCCCTCCTGCTGACCCCCCTTTAGCCACTGGTCACATCGAGGAGGTCCCCTCTCAGGCTGCTCTTCCCCAGCTGAACAGCCCCAGCGCTCGCAGCCTTTCCTCGGCACAGAGATGCTCCAGCCCAAAGGAAGGTACTGCCGAAGGAAGGCGCTACCTCCCTTCCTTTCTATACCTTTCTTGCTTTTCCACTCAGTCTGAAGCTTGTAGCACAGCGCTCGAGGGCAGCCTTAGCTTGGCAGAGGTCCCTCAGCCCAAAGCTCTGCCCAGCTCTGCTCTCAGAGCAGAGAAAAAAACCCACCCTAGAAACCCACGGGCTTGGCTGAGCCCACCTCTGGGGCCGGCGGAAGGACAAGCCGTGTCCTGCGAGACGGCAGCGGGGCAGGCAGCCAGAGGGGCCTCGGTTTGCGATGGGGCC
>NW_010421077.1:1868-4572 GCF_000710305.1 Buceros rhinoceros silvestris
CGGCAGCGGGGCTGGCAGACAGAGGTGCTTAGATTAGCGATGCAGCTGGGCACGGGGCGAACAGAGCCGCGCTCAGAGCTACGCTCGCCCACCACTGCCCGGGGGAACAGGAGACCCTTTCTCGCAGGGCAGGGGCCGCGCGTGCCCACCCGCACGACACACTGTGCCTCTGTCTGCGAATACAGGGGCTCTGTGGGCTGCCCGGGGGGGACCAGCTGCAGCTGGGACAGGGCGAGACAGCCCTGAAAAGCCCCTCGGGACCCCAGCTGCAGCAGGGCTTGGTGCTGGCCGTGCTGCCTGTGCCCCAGCGAGCTGCCGCTGGGCCATGGGCTTTAGTGCTGCACGTGTGGGGCGACGGTGAGGGTGAGGGTGGGTGCACCCTTTGGGTGGCTGCAGGGAGTTCTCAGCTTAAAGGGGTTTTCTTGTGGCACTCTGTGCAGTTAATAAGCGTCTGTGAAGGCAAAAGCTGCACTTTGGCACCTGCTGTCACCCACACGTCATTCCTGACACGTGCAACCATTCGGGTTCTGCACGTCTAGGGCAATGGTTATTGCATCCCAACGACCCTGCCGTGGTCCTGGCAAAGCAACATTGCTCTGTTTGGAGAGATGCTGCTTGATTCGGAGACGGGGAAGGAGTCCATCCATCCATCCATCCATCCATCCCTCCCTCCCTATATCCATCCATCCCTCCCTATATCCATCCATCCCTCCCTATATCCATCCATCCATCCATCCTCGCTCATCTCCCCATCCTCTCCCAGCCCCTTGCCCTCGCCTGGCCACGCTCACGGGGGGCTGCCCGAAGCCTCCCAAGGGTTCTGAAGCATTCAGAGCTCACAGAAGCTCTGCTCTCCAGCCAGAACTGCCCCGCTGGCGTTAAGGCTCCTGTTGCCTCTGGGGCTGGCGGGCGGGACCTGCATGCTCCATGCCCTGCTGGCTTCTCACAGGATGAAATAAAATTCTCCCTGGTTTTGTTTTTCAGGGAACAAACCTGGGGAAGTCCTCATCTTGCCACTCCTCCTTCACATCCACATTTTCCATCCGCAAAGTGGCTTCTGTGGTTCCCATCGTGCTGAGAGAGGGGCTGGCTGCGCAGCGGTTCCCTCGCGGGAGGGCTCAGGCTGGAAGGGGGAAGGCAGAGAGGTTGGCGATGAGCATCGTGGCTGGGTAGTGTTTCATCCGAACCGTTCAGAGCCGGGATCTGCTCCCAGGCTCCGCAGAGAAGCAGTGTGATCGCTGCTTGTTCTGCAAACCCACAAGGTGAGGACGTGGGGTTTGCGGCTACTTGATATGCTCTGGGTGAGAAAGAGGAGATGAGGTTGGCCCTGGATCAAAGCAGGAGGTGAATCCCTGCTCGGCTGGGACCTTCGCTCTCCTCCCTGAGCATCAGCACTCTCTGCGCTGATGTCCCCAGGTTTTCCCTTGCTGCTCCTCTTCCAGTACTAATCTCAACGTAAACAAGCACCTCTGCTGAGGGAAATGAGATGTGACTGGAAGGGAAGAGAAGAGCAAGCTCCTCCCAGGCTGGTTCCAGGCTGGTGTGGCAGTAGCACCAGTTTCCATTTTGCTGGCCTGGGCAGAAGTTGATGGCTTTGGTTTTGCCGAGAAAGCCCTGGCTGCTGCTGCCTGGTCTGCGCTCCATCCCCATGCTCGTCCCCGCACCCAGAGAGGAGCGGAGGAGAGTGAGGAGGCTTCACAGGGATGCTGAACGTCCTTCTACACCCCCGAAGAATTCACATTACTCTGCTCCCAGGTAAACCAAAGCAGACGCCAAAAATCTGGAGCACCTCAAATGGAGGCAAGGCTTTGCTGTTCCCGTCTGGGCTTTCTCCTGCACTGGTACGAACAGGGCGAGTTCAAATCCATTCCCGTTCTCGCTCGCAGCACCGGCAGCGCGAGGGGCCCTTAGCACCGTACGTGGTGTTTGCTGTCACTGGAAGGTTCCTGCGCTGCCAGCCAGAACCAGAGCTTTGCGCCTATTTCCCAGGGCCGGCAGCTCCCGACAGAGCCTGGCTGAGGCTCAGCACCGATCCTTGCAGGACCGGCGCTGGTGGGAGAGGAGAGAGCCGGTACGCTGCTCTCAGCTGGCTGGTGCTGCAGCTCGGGCCGGTGCGCCTATTTCCCAGGGCCGGCAGCTCCCGACAGAGCCTGGCTGAGGCTCAGCACCGATCCTTGCAGGACCGGCGCTGGTGGGAGAGGAGAGAGCCGGTACGCTGCTCTCGGCTGGCTGCTGCTGCAGCTGAGCCCGGAGGGGGCAAGGTCAGCCTTGTCTTCAGTGGAATATGTTCAAGTGAAAGCTCGTCTGCTGGGTGTGTGCGGTAACCCCTCCTCCGCAGGACAGCTCCGAGTGCTCTTCCTGAGCTCAGCCTTGCTGCTGTAAGGAGACCCAGGCACTGGCTGGGCAGTGATGTATTTTTTTTTAGGATAAGGGACCGGGGGTGATTTCCCGAGTGGATGGGGCTGCTCTGTCCACTGCTGTCAGGGGGACCAGCACCTGGCAGAGTCCGAACTGGTGCTGTAAGGCTCCTCCAGAGAGCCAGTGCTTTTTCTGCTTCCTTTGGCAGCTCCTGTTTACAGAGGGTGTTGCTGGTGATGATCTGGAGGGAGATAAATCTGTCTGCATCTGCCTTAAAGGAATGAAGCTACGTAGAGGCCTGAGTAAATCCGGCATCCGTCTTTATTACAGACGCTGGCAGAGAGAG
>NW_010421077.1:4754-4975 GCF_000710305.1 Buceros rhinoceros silvestris
GATGTCCGCCGCTCGGCCCGGCGTCTCTCCGCCTTTCCTGCCGGCAAACACATGAGGGAGTCTGGCCTCACCCCACGCCTGGCTGCCTGCGATGCCCATGTCACCGTCACACACGGCTCCATTTTTGCCTTCCCTGCATGCAGGCGAAGGAGATACCTCGGGGCTCTGAGAGACCCCACCTTCCCTCCCTCCTCCCCCCGCCACTGTCATCTGCTTGCTCG
>NW_010421077.1:5104-5514 GCF_000710305.1 Buceros rhinoceros silvestris
CTGTCATCTGCTTGCTGCTAACCCTGAAGGCATCATGGAGGGAGGGAGGGAGGGAGGGAGAGGGAGGAAAGATGCTGAAGCAAATCCCAGGCTGGAGTCTGACGTTCCTCAGTGTCAAACGCCGCCCGGCAGTATGGAACCCAGACGATGCAGTACTCACCGACGATGCTGTAGCTAACGAGGAACAAAGGCGATCCTGCCTGTCTCCCAGCCGGGCATTCCTCCCCACGGCGACGCTCAGCAGGTCCAGCGCCTGGGTCCGGATGCAGACGCGTGCGGCTTCCTCAGCGGAGGAGTGTGGGGATGCATCTAGGTCGGTCCTTCTCACCGCAGCCGTTGCTCCGTCATTTGGGTTTTGGGGCAGGGGGAGCAGGAATTGAGGGCAGTTATTTGTAGTCTTTCATGGCTGG
>NW_010421077.1:5643-6948 GCF_000710305.1 Buceros rhinoceros silvestris
CTCCCTCTCCTCCAAGGAATTTTATTATTATTATTACTATTTTCTGCTGGCAGCTGGCTAAGCCTCAGCGCTCTTGTCAGCTAAATGCACTGCTTTTGTGTGTGGGGAGGATGGCAGTGGTGGTGGCAGTGACAGGGAGGGGGGTGGTATGGAGGATGGGTGGAGAGAGGAGCTGAAAGCACCCCCCTTCCAGGGCCACCTCTCCTCCCATTGGCTGTGAGGCACCAAATATCTCCCTACACTCTTCCTCCGGATGAATGATGCTGCCAGGGGCTGAGCATACGGCTCCTTTCAGTGGGAGCGAGGGGTGCCCATCAGCCAGCAGGGTCTGGTGCTGGAGGAGGCGTGGGCGCTGGGGAGGATGGGAAGGGGAGGGCTTTTTAACACAGCGCATCAGTCACTGAGAAAGTAAAAGGTGGCCGCAGCGGGTGGTGGGATGCAGGATTTAACGGTCCATCTTGCCTCGCATACACGATGCCGGTTTGTTCCTAAACCTCAGGCAGTGGTCTCGCTGCTGGTGCCAGGGGCTGTACAGACAGCGCGGACAGACAGTGCAGACAGACAGATGCTCCTCCTTGTGCTGGGGGATCAGCTCCTGTTCCTTGCTTCCAGGATGCTGTAACCATGTTAGAGCCCGAGAGCTTTGCTGGTTCCTTTGAATGAAGCCGCCGTGGTTTCCACCTGCTGCAGGTGGCTCGGGCAGTGGTCTCGCTGCTGGTGCCAGGGGCTGTACAGACAGCGCGGACAGACAGTGCAGACAGACAGATGCTCCTCCTTGTGCTGGGGGATCAGCTCCTGTTCCTTGCTTCCAGGATGCTGTAACCATGTTAGAGCCCGAGAGCTTTGCTGGTTCCTTTGAATGAAGCCGCCGTGGTTTCCACCTGCTGCAGGTGGCTCGGGCTCGCAACGCCGGTTCCTGGGCACGCTGCTCGAGGCAGGGTTAGCTGGGTGACGACTGCTGCCAGAAACCCCACCAAGGTTTGCATCCTGCAGCCGACGTGCTGGGTGCTGTGCAAAGATGGAGCGAGCTCAGGCTTTAGCAGGGCCCCCCCAGCAGGAAGGGTTTGTCTGCTGAGTCGTAGCTGGACTGGGCTGAGAGAGGACATCTCGTTGCTTGTATCAGCCGGCAGAGCAGGGCTCTGGAGCTGCTGCCCCGGGATTGCCTCTCACCATCGGCAGCTAAAGCATTTGTGTTTTTTTCAGGGCGGTTGGGTTGGCAGAGGGGCTGCGGTGATCTGCAGATCAGCAGGAGACGCAGCAGGGCTGTGTGGGGAAGGCAGGGCTCTACTGTGGCACCACTTTTCT
>NW_010421077.1:7118-8669 GCF_000710305.1 Buceros rhinoceros silvestris
GAGGAGCCCGGTCATGGCGCTGGCTCCCCGCAGGCTCTCCAGCTGAGGTCTGCAGGGGAAGGGCTGATGCGTGGTGCTGCAGGTCAGGTCCCAGTCTCCCAGGACCCTGCTCTGGCCCGCTCCCTGCCTGCCCACCTAGGGCACACCGTGCCTCTCCCATCACTTCACCCATTCCACCCTTCTCCTGTAGCTGCGTGTCCCTGCTGGGTGCTCAGATGTCCCATGTGTTGGGAACAGGGACCTTTGGTACCTCAGCAGGGAGGTGGCTGGTTACCAGCCCCCATCATCGCAAGCGGTGAGGCTCCATGCCGACGCCGCTGTTCTCTTAGGTGCTGAGGGCAGCATTTCCTCAGGAAATCCACCGCATAGAAGGCGACAGTCCTCCGTGCTAGCCAAACGCCAACAGCTCCCTGCCACGTGCGTGGTCAGGCTGGTAGGTCCTGGTCAGGCCTCAGAGGGCTGGTGGGGTATCACATCATTGCTCACGTTTTGGGCATCCCTGTGCTCCAGATACACAAGATACTTATGGACACTTTAGGGATGTGTCGTATTTCTTTATAAATATTTTGTATTTCTATATTAGAAGCAGACAGAGGATCCAGGGAGACAGAAATAGATGCCAGGAAGTCTGTGACACTTGATGGCTCTGAAGTTAATTGTCAGAGTCCACGGGGTCATCTCTGGCTAAGGTGAATATTTGCCTTTTACCTTCATTTTTGCATGAAAAATGCCTTTCCAGGGCAGTTGAAGGCCGGTGGCACATGCCAGCATGGCCTGTGAATGGCACCTACTGGCTGCGCTCCTGGACCCGCAGCCAGAACACCTTCTCCAAACCCACCAGCCTGGGCACGAGGTGTTTCACTGAGCACGCCGTGATGGGCTGGGTCAGCCCGTCTCTGTGTGCCAGCCCCAATGGTTTCGTGGGGACTCCGGTTTCTTTGGCTGTGCTGGGATGTCTAAAGTGAAGACTGCACCGAGGCGCTTTTCCTCTGGGAGTCCTCCCTCCTGTGCTGAGCCCAGCTCCTGCAGGGTCCCGGCAAGAGCACGGCAAGGGAACGGCTTGTGCAGGATTGGGTCCTTCCTAGTGCGGGTTTTTCACCCCGTTGCGGTCTCTCTTGTACCTCCCCACGCTCCTCTCACCTGGAATAGCGTGTGTTCATGTTACTCCATAGTGCGTGTTTTCAATCTGTGAGCTACACACTCACGTGATTGGGGAAAAGGACAGTATTTCACTTTTGGAAAGACACTGGTGGAGATGTGAGCATCTTCCTTCTGTTTCCCAGGTTTGAGGGTGGGTCTTGGGTGGTGAGAGCTTGTGCTGCAGCACAGAGGCTCCGCATTGCTGTCCGACCTGCGCGAACCTGCGATGGGAACTCTTGTCTTGTCCAGAAGCGCTGATGTTCTTGTTGTTACAGCAAATCCAGCTGTTTCTCCTCCGCAGCTGGAAGCCAAAGCCGGTTTCGTGTCTGCCGCGGGGGGGCGGTGCATCGGCCAGCCCGCAGCACCGCGTCTGGCTGCGCGGGCGATGCGCGGCGCGGGCTGCAGAGGTCA
>NW_010421078.1:0-3394 GCF_000710305.1 Buceros rhinoceros silvestris
GGGGTGGCGGGGAAGCTCCTTTATTAGTAGTGTAAGATCTAGTGGTTGATTAAAAAGTCAAGGAAATGAGGTAAAACAGATAAATCAGGTTATTTGGAAACAGAGAACATGTCACACAAACTGTGAGACATTACTAGGATAATATTGAATGCAAGTTTGTAAATTAGTATTGTCTTTCCTGCTTTAAGAAAATACTTCTGACTCCTTTTCTTTGAAATAATTTCATCTGCATTATACAGGCTTTCTTATTAAACAAATTCGAGTGCTGTTTCATACAGGCTTTTCTCTATTTCTTAATACAAAATAAACCCTGATTTTGATTTGTCATCCATGCTATGTTAATAAATGCTTGTGAGGGTTCAGCGTTGCTGAGCACCTACTGAAGCAAGAATGGCAAATAGAACTACAATAGTTTTCCAAACAAAAACTTTGCTAATTTTGTTCTTATCTAAGAGAAAACGGAGACCTGTCATGGAATCCTTTAATCTGTACTTAAAGTGGGTCAGTGGCAATAAATATAAAGGATGCTGTCGGATTTCAGTGTTTTCTAGAAAAAATCTAGATATTTACTTCAACTAAAACAAACCATAAGAATCTTCAAACAAGGGTCCTTTCGTTCCTAAAGTTACGGCGTGTTGTAGAAGGATCAAACCACCAGATGCCCTATCTTCCGAGATTTACAGACAAAAACAGTTAAGAGAGAGTACGTTCACTGCAATTATCTTGCATTTGTATATAACATATTCCAATGATCTCTCCAAATCATCTGTAAAGTCCAGCTACTCAGTTCTCAGAGATGTTATGAAACAAATGTAAACCAATCTATTTTGTAGCTCACAAAATGTGCCCAAGTATCTACAGCATACTTGTATTTGAGATACATCTTGACTCCTATTGAATTAGTTTCTTTGTTGTATTCTTAGAATGTCACCCACTTTAGTGTCAGACCTGGGCCGCTGAAGCAGGTCCTGAAAGCAAGCTGGCTGACGTTTATACATGTTGTAAATGGACTCCACAGTAAACATGGGTTTTTATTTCTTTGATATTGCAGTTGAGAATCCAAAGCCGTATAATGACAGCACAGAATACAGAAAAAAGGATGTCAAAAAAGAGTATTTGAGAATAAAGTGATACCTCAGTCAGTTGAAACAGATTTCATGACGACTATTGATTCAGCAAGTGGATACACTACACCCAGGTACCAGAGATACAGAGTCAATCCCTCTATGACAAGTTGTTCTGCTCTCCTTACAACTCTACAATGCTTTAAAAACAAAACTGAAACTGTTCAAGGTGTATATGTGGCACAGTAATAATTATTTCTACCACCAAACTAGGGAGCGGCTACAATTCTACAGATGCAATCTCTCATTCAGTGATACAAGTTCTGTGAATGTTTATTTTGGCACTCACCTGTAAATGCCACATTGATAATGAAAAATCAAATCACTTGCTCCCACAATGGGTGTGGACATCATGAGATCAGTAGATGCCTGTTAAAAGAGATTGCAAAACACTATTGTCTGTGTTTTAGAGTCCTGTTGAAGAAAGGGGTAGATGAGAAAGGGGTAGAAATTTTAATAAATTTCACTGTAAAATTTAAATCTGTTAGATTTTATTACGATTGAAATTCTGCTTGACAAGTGTTACCTCTACAGAGAAGTAGCCGCTTTTGAAGTTATAAAGGCAGCATTTTCAGGAGTACCCAGGTAGTTTGCAGCTATCCTACATAAAATTATACAGCACCCTGTCATGGGAATTGAGCTAAGCAGTCAGCTCAATAGTATAATTAATCTGTGAGATTAGGCAGTAACTCAGGTCTCAGAAGATATATCATTCCATTTACCATTGTTATGTCCAGCAAATTGATTCCATCTCTCAGGGTAATCAGCAAAAGTGCTGTGCCCCACAGAGGTAGCTCTATGGCTGGTGGCTACGGAAACTTGCTCCTTCAGTGGCACATGGAGGATCTTTACAACTCTCTTTAATGCTCTGTTTTCAGCATCTGCATCCCCTAAGACTTTTGCATACCAGGGGTAGTAGTAGCATGAAACTCATCAGAGTGCAAATCCTGCTCTCCAACAGCTGTGTAAGTATTCATGCAGTAACCTGCTCCATTGATCGCCATGCTGCAACAGTGACTCTGCCAAGCAGCATCCAGTTAGTTAGGAAGTGTAACTCAGGTGTGTCCCTAGGAGCTGCAGTGACCACAGTGTAAACACACCCACCAGATCTTCTAAAAATTTCACTTTCACTGAAATATTTGACAAGCTCTATCCGAAGCAAACCGAACTCAACGCCGAAGCACACAACAGCACTGTGTTTATTACAAGCTAGGCAGCTCTCTCAAGGCTGCAATGGCTTTCTGCATGCATGTGCACACAATGTTCAGGCCTCATCTTTTTCTTATAGGCTTATAGACACGGTTTATTAGGGCAATGGTATTCAAAATGCTATTGACAGTTTTCCAACCATCTGCTTCCTTTAAGACTTTACAAAATGATCTAAAGATGTACAGCACCCATAGTGCCTTTATAAATGGAGTCCTCCTTTCCCAACAAAGTTGTACCATAGAAATAAAAAAACCTTTCTTCATAAAAAATGGCAAAAGGTCCCCCACAATAATAATAAAAATAGTAAAGTCTCATTCTGGTCATTCTTATTCCTATTACCTTATCCTAAAGTTTTCATAAAGGCTTTGATCCAGAAAATACACATGCACATAGCTACATGTACATGTGTAGTCAAGTTAAATTAAATGTGTACTCAGACGATAAAATTTTGAAATACATGAACCATAAAAAGAACCCTAGAATAGTGTGAATAGACACTGCAGCACTAGTTTTGTTTTTGACCATCCAGATACAGGATATTATTAATGTGTTAAATTAAAAAAAAATCAGTTTATATGAACTATATACTTTTCTGTACACCTCTATCCTTAGCAATTTATTATAGTCATGCTGTCTCATGCTATTCTGTAATTAAAAAACCTTTCCACAACAGACAACTATGTCCCTTACAGTATAAAGTTCTGAAGAGCCTCTGGGCTGATATTCTGTGCATTTTCACATTGATGTCTCTCATTTAAAGTCCCATATTAGAATTTAAATGTAAAAATGAACTACTGTAAAGCAATAAACTCTGGAGTCTTTGGCTAAATCCTAACTCTCTGAAAAGACAGAGTAAATGTGTAGATATAAATGTATCAGAACTAGAACTTTGGCATCTGCTGCCCCAGATGCCAAAAATTTTAGGACAAGAACCGCAAGCGTATATAGAGAGAAAACAAAGAATAGGGAAGTAATCTTTTTTTCTATTTCACAAAAACAAATTTTAAAAGCTAATCTTACTTTCTAATTTCTTGCTTTTTTAAGCATCATACTTTTGATAC
>NW_010421078.1:3486-11390 GCF_000710305.1 Buceros rhinoceros silvestris
TGCTGAAGTTACTATAGATTAGAGAGTGAAAACAAGAAGATTAAATAACTCAGTCCCTTTGCACATCTTTCACAAAGTACCGCCTCGCTTGGATTCCAGTTCACCAAGTGTCTGAGCAGCAACAGGGTCTCATCCAATGTTTGTTCTGTTATACACATGAAATTTTAATAAATATGCTACGAGAAAGTCTGTGAGTAAGCACAAGCAACTAATGAAGCTGATCCAACACTATCACAGCTTCAGTCTGTGAGGTTACTGCAGGGGTAAATATGGTTGTAGGGCTGATTCTGGTAGCTCAGACCTCTGCATCTGCCCAACAAGCTCCTAAGTGAGCTTCCTCAGCCTCTGCAAGGAGTCTCGGGTTTGACTGCACAGACCTTAAGCTGTTTCTAGCCGTGGTCATCTCCCTTTTCTGTACAAACACAGACTACTTTAAATTGGCAGGGATGCTCGGAGACATCTGTTATGTCACCCTGCTTAAAGCAGGGCCACCTGAATCAAGTTATTCATAGCCAGGAAGCATGAACGAATCGGAGGAACACCCCAGCAACAATAGTAAAATTTGAACCCCCCAATGCCAATTGTCCAAATTAAAACCCAGTCTATGAGACCTGAAATCACATTTCAGTCAGCAGCATTCCCAAATTCTTATTCAGCTCTGACTTAATTCAGTACCCTTATTAAAAATATATCATTTATAAATACACTGTAAGCCATAAGAAGAAGACTTTAAAGGGCATAAGGAAAAGAAAGAGAAATTCTAGCTTGAGCATGCAATTCTAACTGTCCTGTCTTGTCTTTTCTTTTAATACTGGTTGGCTACAATAATAATACAACAGGCCAAGGGTACTCTAAATGAGATGAGGTAATCTGAGCTCTCAAACAACAACAACACCCTTGACACAAACCAAAAGGATAATTCTAAAACTTAGTAAATGAAGTAAAGTGATCTGACACAACACTACCTGGCCAAAGGAAAATATTCTGCCATATTTTAAAGTGTGAGCATTTTATTTCTTACAGCAAAAGTTTTGCCTCCATGGTCCTTTGCTAAATCAAAAACAAAAAATTACTTATGTATGCCTAATGCATATTTTACATATACTTCACACATGGCCTTATACAATTTACAGATACATGGAGAGTATACTGTTGAGAATAATCCTGTTCATTTATGTACATTAGATTTTGACACTGACAAAAAGCATCTGCTTTAGGTGTCGCAGTGCAGGGCTCTCAGACTGTTTTTCTCTTGTTCATTCTTACACAGAAGCCTATCAATAGTTTGAAGTGAAAGTCATTTTCGCAAACAAATAAGTTTTTTATCCTTTTCATATTTCAATGCTTAGAATATGCAAGACAATTGGTTGTTTCAAAATCAGAAGTATTATATCTGTTTTTAAAAACTATCCAGGAAAAAAATACAGAAAGTTTTCTCCCTTTCGTTTCTGTCTGATAGTCTGCCCAAGAACTAATGTGTCGGGGCTGAACAGTTCATTACTGACAATAATCCTGGGACCTCACAGAGGTGCTGTGTTTACTTCATGTAGGTCCAAGAAAAGATACCTCAGATATTTGGAAATGAACCATTCCTATTAACAGCAATAATAAAGTCCTGGGGGAAAAGGAGAGCTTGAAATTAATTGAAAGGATGAATTGACTAGGAAATGTTCATTAATTTCTTCCAGAAAGCCTAATCCATATTCAATTAAATTAAAATGGTGTTTTTGTACTGGCTTTACATGACAACAATAGAGTACAGTAAACTACCCCGCTCCTACCCCTCTCCCCAGTGTCTAGAAGTAGTGTGTATTGTAGATTCTTTCTAATTATTTTTAGCTGATTTTCCTCTTACAGAGGATTTTCCTCTTACAGAGGAAAATTGTTGTGTTGTTCTCAAAAATGTGTGCTTTAACTATTCCTCAGGTGCATCTGATTAGAAAGTTTATATATCTCAACACGTTTTATCAGGTGCAATACCTGTATTAAACAGAAAGGTACAATTTAGAATGAGTCTTCAAACACAGCCTTACAGATTGATTGTGCAAATATATAACAAATTTATAAGATAGATAACAAATTCAACACATTCCAATCGCATAAAGAATAAGGATTTTTTTTTTACTATAGTAGCTGGTTTTCAAACATCTCTCTCTGTACGGATTTAGTTCAGTCACAGAAAGAAAAAAGCAATTTCTAAATGAAATTGAATGCTGGCAATTCGCATGAACTTTCCATGTCCCATGTCTCTGCTTCACTAGGAATGGCTAATACCTGTCCAGATACAGAAAATCTTCATCAAAAGACGGGAGTTAACTGGATGTCGTAAAGCAAGGGTTACAAGGAAATAGATCTAATCATTAAAAAAAAAAAAAAGAAGACATATACAAGATAGTCATGTTGAAAGTTTAGGGATGAAAAAATTACTACTCCCATCTACCAGACATAGCTAGAGAAGGAAAATTGACTTATGCTTAATTAGCTTTCATGCACTTCACTTAAACCACATGTCCTTTTCACTTCTGACTGAAAAAAGCAGAGCTCTGTAAATACACGACAGTTACTCAAACATAGCAGAAAGACAACAAAAATTCCCTTCCAATGCTGAAAATATCTCATCTGCTTCTCTGCAGCCCACAAAACACAGAGGTAAATGCAGCCCTGCATCTTGATTCTCATGGATGTCTCTTCATATTGCTGCTCTGAGGACAAAGTGGGGAGGGAAGGGATAAGCAATGCCAGTTGAACAACCCCCTGCACCATGGGCAATAATTTGCCAGATACAATAGCCATGCTATCATTCTGCTCCCTTCTTTGCACATGTGGATCCCGTGTAAGACAGCTGCCATTGCATGGCTCCCTCATCCTGGCGGATCAGTAATAGCTGTGGTGTAAAGCTTGGCTCTCTTCACTCTTTGCTGACCTTGTTTCTACATAAATCACCTGCATAAATCTCTCAAGGAGAGTCAGCCATGAGATGCAAAGAAATATGAACAGCTTTTAGCCTGTCAGACACTCACCATGGGTGTGGGGGGAAAAGGGAAACCAATAAAGCATGGCTACTATGACCAGACCTTTAAAAGCAAAGCCAAACATACGCAGAGAAGGTAGTTTTGCCCTGTAACTGATTTGTTGAAGAAACAAGAGAATCTTGCATGATATCCTTCTAGGAAGTCTTTTCCTGATTAAACATAATCAAGACTCCCAAAATCAGCGGTGCTGACAGGCTGATGAAGCCCATGCAGTTAAACTGAGTGATTTGGATCAAAATCTAGCATTGTCTTTTTTGCTCAGATCAGAGGAATTCTGTAGATGTCTCCTGTATTACAGTTTGCCTGACACCAGTAAGGGCCTCCTGAAAATGCCTCTTGTGTGAGTTACACACACAACAGTGTCACTCAATTAAGGGACGTCTTTTCTAAACCTCAGTTTCACTTCCATACAGTATAAAAAATGATTGACCTATCAGAGGGTCTTATTCAATCATCATTCTTACCCTGTTGCTCGTCTTCAGTGGTCACTGAGCCCAGATACAAGTTCACAGCAGCTGTGAAAATCACAGGGTCAAATATTAATCAACCCACCCCAAAACTTCTGTCCCTTAAGAGAGCGAGACTGGGATCTCTGTTTTAATGCAGAAAATAGAAAAGACTTTTTTATGACACTGCATGTTCTCACCCAAATCAACTGTGTTCTCTGACCCCTAAGCTTCCTCATTGGTAAAATGAGGCCATAATACCCACCTATTTAACGACACTTATCAAGTGCTTTGTGAGTACAAAGTACCGAGGCCAGTCACTAATACAGGTGAAAGAGGAATGCTGTTGTTTCTGATTCCTACCTTCACACCCCGGGCACTGGAACTTACAAGAACTTATTCTTCAAAATTTGCAGAAAATTGATATTGCAATTTTACAAAGATAACGAAAACGTAGGTAGATGGAACTTTCTGACTATAGTCCAGCACTTCAATAACCATTCATGTCAAGCCTGCATGAATAGACATTTACAAACACATACATGTACCTTTCTTGCATGATATACTGTGCTGTAACTTACTTGTTTATTCTACGTACCAACAATTTATCAAAGTACGGTCTGAAAAAATGAGTAAGTGTAGAGGCAGGACTCTACTCTTCTAGTGAAGCAAGCCTGTGGACACGGTAATCCACAAGTTCCTCACTGAAGTGTGTGAGGAAGCTAGTACATATTCTAGACTTGCTTTGTGGCAGAATTTCTTTGTTTAGCAGTCAGCCTCATACACACCTTTACTACATTTGACACATCTCAGCCTCTGGTAATGCTTCTGCAGGGGTACAATGAAATATGTGTTTATGAGGGTTTTAAACTCTTACTGAAGAACTAGCTGGTAGTTGCAAAAGAAAAACACCTGCCACTATTAATAAGAGCACTGCTTGTTCTGACCTCACTGAAGTCCTTCAGCTTTTAGTGTAAACCAGGGTAAAACCGATGAATGTTAAACACTACAACCCTTAGAAGAGGCAAAACATCTGTGGCAGGGCACTAATCAATATGGATATTACCAGAGTAATATCTACAGGATTTCATCTTGACTTGAAACGACACAGGGTGTCCAGCTCCCCTCTGAACACAGAAGCAGCCAGCCTGCCTGCTGGCCGTGAGTCCTGCTCTCCCATATGACTAAAACTGCCATTTCTCTCACAAAGCCCTGGAAAACGGTTATTTCTTGACCTCACAGAGGTAAAAAGTGCCAAATCAGGTGCTTCTCTCCTGCTTTGGGTCAGCCAGCAGTGCCTGCCAGATACACCAGAGAGAATTGCTACCCATTAAGAAAGTGCACGTCCATCTTCGGCCTGGTCTACAGAGGCAGCTCAATGACCCACTGGAGGGACCAGAGCCATCCATATGAGCCATAGTCTGGGCTAGAACCTGCCCTCTGTATCAGGCAAGAACTCATTCAAACCAAACACAGCGAAGACCCTAAATTCCAGAATCAACATGTTGCTGATTAAGTTTGGAGAGTTTATTTTGAAGGATTTATTTCCTACATGAAGGAAATACTTCCATTTTAGCAACGTCTGTTCTTTATCCACATGGCTTTCTAAGTCTTGCAGTATTTTAAAGCACTAGAAATTTTCTCTATTTCAAATATCCACTGAAAAAGATAGAAAAGCTTTGCTGTATTTCTTCTGACATGCAAAATCTAGTAGTCTGTTAATGGTACTTACCTGTTGACAAAAGAACTTCCTTAGACACATCTAAGGGGGGGTGAGGGGTAGGGAGGAGGGGAGCACTGAGTGAGGAAAGCAGCAGCACACTGCTCTGTCATTAGTAAGTTTAATGTGAAGCTGCTCAGCTGCATTTTGTATTTAAATAAAACTAAACCTCTGTGAAACGGTATGTGCAACCATATGCAATAATACTAATTGCTTGCGTATTTAAGAGACACTGTGGAAATTAGCTGTTCCTCAGGTAAAAGCCTCTTCGTTTTTATTGAAAAACAACCTTTAAGAAATAACCTGCCACTCTGCAGGCTGGCAGCAGGTTCATTTGATGTCATCATTCTTTTAGTATTGCTGTAATACTGTGATAATTGACCTGCTGGAACGTTGGTTATTAGGGAAGTAGTTAGTGTGTGCTGTTCATGCCTGTATCTTATAGGTGAATGAATTAATTTCACAAATAATGTCTCTTTTACCCAGAAAGAAAGGACAAAAGAGTATCAAAGAGCCACATTCAAACAAGTATTTTACCAAAACAGGCCATGAAGTGTTGAGTAGCTCTTTCATGCTCTCTAGGTGTCTCCGTGCATCTTCTAGATTTCCTGGAGAAAGTCAGGAGTTTGAAAGTTACTCCCTTTTTTCTGAACGCATTTCTCCTTTTCAGCCTCACCTTTCAGTGAGGTCTGTCTGAAGGTAGTGAAGAAGGGAAGCGAGTTGGTGAAAAGGAATAGCACAGGTAAGTTGGCAGACAGGATGCTTCATGCTATTTCTTATAACTCAGAAATACCTATTATTGTCTCAAATGGCACTAGCATTTCCACAGAACTCAGGATTTATGGTATAGCTTTGAGACTCTCTGCATCTTATTAATATTTTGTCTATACTATGCTTTTTATCATTTACTACTCTTCCCAGTAAGCAGGAAAAAAGTGAGATCTAAGAAAAAAGTTTATTTCCATAAATCAAGCATTCTAAACATATGATCTCCTATACCTTTCTTCTAACCCCAAATACTATTGGTTTTCCTTTCCTCCTCCAAATCACGGGGTTAGTTTAAAAGAGCTCACACAAGATTAAAGAAACGCTGTCTTTTCATTCCAAAGCAAAGTTCTCAGTAATTTTAATTCCCAGACAGAAGTGCTTTAAAAATCCTTGAATATAGAAGCACAGATGGCTAGAAAAATAGTTGAATTTTCAGGTACAAAGAAGAAAGATGCTCTTAAAAAAAACCTGAGGTAAAACTCTAAACTGATAGTAATTCTCTGATAGATTCTCTGATAAAACTAACCAGATGTCCCGGAGAAACAGATAATTTCAAAGAAAAATATAATTTAATCACATTCCAAATTTTGTATCAAATTTCAAGGGGAAGTCTGCCCTGACCAAGGGAATAAAACTGGGAGAGATGGCAGTGTCATGGAGCTGCTGAACTTTCTTTAAGCTTTCTGTACCATCTGGGCTGCCTTCTTTCTTTGAAGGGACTGCATAAAATAAAGTCAGACTAAAAGGTTGCTTTGTGTAATATGTTGGTAAAATAACTGTCTACAAACTGCCAGAAAGGTGACTGGAAAAATTCTCCCACGTCCTCCGTGTTTACCTTGTGCACAGGACAATAAATAGAATTTATGAATTCTGAGTGAGATTCTCGCCTGTGCTCTCACATTGGAATGTTGATGGAAAGGGGCAGAATTGTGTAAAACTACCATTTTCATATCTGCAAAACACAGGCAAAGGCTGACATTTCAAAGAACTTGAGCAAAAATAGGTATACGGGTGCAAAAAATTTGCACACTATCAAACCTGGAGCCTGGAATTTATGTTTAAGAGCTTTAGCATTCAACAGAAACAGACGGAAGGAACTATTTGCAGTATTCCAATGTATACCAAGATAAAAGCTGCTGTCAGTGGATTCATAGGTACTTCTAGAAAGAAAGAGGTTTGAACAATTACTGTCTTAAACATCAGGTGGACACATAATGGCATTCAGTTTATTGATATTTGTTGGAATCAATTGCAGGTTTTCAGCATAAAAATACAGTTATACATTTAGTATATTCCTTCCATTCTTTCTCATTCGGTCTTACAATTGTAAGCAGTCTGAAAGCTTTCACGTTTACCAGATGGGGAGAAAGACATACAGTATCGAGTGTATTTTTAGTTTGGGGTTTAATCTAAGATACATCTTAAAAACACTTGAAAGCTGTGCAGTCACGAGTTTCTGAAACAAATCCAGAACAAAAAGAAGAAGCACTCTTGCTCAACAGAAATGTCAGCATAACTTTTTTACAAAAAATACTTAGCTGATGTCTGCAAAGCGATTTATAATCCCCAACACATCATCATATCCCATGAATCAGCAAGCACATATAGCTCCCATTGTACTACACGGTAAGGAGCAGGTTTGACTGGACTAGACGTTAGTATCATGGACAATATAAAGTGTAAATTAATGCACACACTACTTTGTAAACTCATGGAAGCTGCAGTATCTTCCCGGTTGCCCTAAAATAAGCTGAAAGTGGCAAAAGTTCCTCATATATCCTAATTCACTAAGCATTAACAAAACTGTGGGAAAATATAAGATCAACTTGATATGCCCCATTTTTCAGCCTTGTATGGTTGTCATTGCTTTTCTCTTCTGAATAATCCTATTGATATCTAAAAGGTTTGTTAATTAAAACAATTACAATGCCATTCCTG
>NW_010421078.1:11560-13666 GCF_000710305.1 Buceros rhinoceros silvestris
CAATAGGCTGAGTATACTAGACTGTCTTTGCAGAACCTGACTACCTTTAAGTCTAGAAGACTGTCTAGTATCAGTAAGGACTGCAGAAGAGTGCTCGGTAGCAGAGAGCTGAGCAGGAAGATGAGCCGGTTCGGAGGTCCCTTTCTCCAACTGTCCTCTTCAGTTGTTCTTACTCTTATTATTAAAAAACTCCCAGATTTTGCTGAAGGACACCACAGTTGCAACCCTACATCTGCAACCAGGATATTTATAGAATACTCCTCTTATGTCACCTTTAAAACAAGCAGTTGCTGTGTTTCTCACAAAGTTATGCTGCATTAATCATGATTGGAAACAGAGGAGGCCTGCTCAACACATGAATATTGCCCATGCTGTGGAAAACACCTGAGCCACAGCTCCCACAGCACAAAACGTCGGTGGTAGTCTCAAACCAGACTGAACTGAGTGTACTGCACTTCGGGGAGAACTTATCATCATGTTCCAGTATTTAAAGAGTGGCTACAAAGAAGATGAAGACTCCTTTTTTTACAAGGAGTCAGTCAGAAAAGACGAGGGTTAATGGGAACAGGTTACTTCTGGGGAGATTCCAGCTGGACAGAGGGGGGAAAATTAGACACAGGTAAAAAGTGATTTTGCATATGCTGGGCTGTCTATCTAAGCCTCGCTTGGTCATGGAATAAATTGGTGAGGGACTGCTTGAGGATCCTTCATTGCTTCCCTCCCTCACCAAGCAGAAGGCGTTTTAAAATTGGCATAATTTTACAGCTGGTAAAAAAAAATCTACAACCAGCAAATAGTGGGGAACTAATGGCTATCCTGAGTCAGCCAACTGGAGCAATCCCTTACAGAGGGCATTAAGAAAAAGCAGTCCGTATGTGGCATAACTGAAAATCCTCTTACCAAGGCACCTGAAGATTTTATCTTATTAGCTGCTCTGTCAGTTCCATGGGTTTACAATTGCCTTCATTTAATTTCAAAACAAGCTTCAAGTTGCTGTGAGAACACTGTACAAAAGAGCGTGATGCTATACAATTAACTGAGCGAGAAGGGAACACTGAAAAGTGCTACATACGAAGATTTGGTAAGAGTATAAACCAAAACAGGAATAAAGAAAAATATATTTGCCTAATCACTGTTTTATAATAGCATTCATTGGAAGTAAATGTTAAATTCAGAAATTAGCATGATTTTTATTTAGCAACATGCTTCTCTATGGTGGATGCCTGCGTTCTTGGAAGAAAAGCTCAATCGACTGTTGCATATGGAAGTGTTACTTTAGAAGGTCACACTTCAAATTTATTTTTAGCTTTTCTGTATTGCGGCTTCTAGCCCAAACTTTCTAAATCAGACTGCAAGTGAAACACCAACGGAGAGAAATCATGAGTGTTCCCCCTCTGCGAGCAACAGGATACAAAATCCACCTAACTCGATGCTCTGCTCCACTGGTATTCACTACCTTTGTTCTCAAGCAGCCCAGCGGATTACTTAAACAATTGTATCTAACCTTTTCTTTCTTTTTAATCTTGCATTTTGCAGCTTCTATTCAGCCATGACAAGGAAGTAGCTCCAAAAATGTGTCTGAATTTCTCAAATTCTGGAACTGGAACAAATTTCCCAAGATCTGGAATTGGTCTCTTGAGTAAAGTTTTTCTCCAAATACAAAACCGAAAACACTTGAGTTAGTTAAAGCAAAAAACTTAAAATAAATACAATGTGGTTGCCTTTACTACCCTAAGAACCATAGAAAGGAGCAGTGGTGTGGATACTCTGTGCAGCTGCAGTATCTTCCCGGTTGCCCTAAAATAAGCTGAAAGTGGCAAAAGCCCATGAACACTCAACGCTGGGAGGATTGCGTTTGAGGCGCATGCATTTGAAATTTGAAATTGTGCACGCAGTTGACAGTCCACATACCATTCAGCGTGTCCATGTGCATAGCGCCTATACACCTGAAAGCCCACATCAGCAAATCAGCTCTCCCTGTTGTCAGCTGCTGTCGCGACAGGGTGCAAGACGCCCGAGCGCCTGTCGCGGGGTGGGGGGTGCGGTCCCCAGAGACCCACAGGCAGGGCCGCTGCCCGCTTAGCTCTCCCGGGGGACCTGCCGGCG
>NW_010421078.1:13830-14062 GCF_000710305.1 Buceros rhinoceros silvestris
AAGGGACAGCTCTGCGGCCGGGACCCCTGGGCGGGTACACGCTCCCGGTCGGGAGCCGGGTACCGTGCGGAGGACGGCTCTCGGAGAGGGGGGCTTCCGAGGCGCGTCTCCTCCGCGGACCTCGTTGTAGCTCTACGGTAGACTTGGCACCGCGCACGAAAAATAACACCTGGGAGGCGGCGCGGAGGAACAGACTGGTGAGAAGGAGCGAGCGGGTAGGCAGAGCACGGCG
>NW_010421079.1:0-3688 GCF_000710305.1 Buceros rhinoceros silvestris
GACCAGCGGATACCGCGCCTCTGGCTGGGCCCCCGCCTGCCGTGTCGCCCGCGTACTTTATAGGTGTCCCTGCTTGCCCAGAAGTGCAGCTTTGGTATAGAAATGAGCATGTTTTGATGACCTCCGGCCTCAGGGCAATCCCCCACCGCTTAAGTACTAAACTTTTCACTGGTAAAGTGCAGGCCTGGGGAGACGGCCGTACCCAGACTTCAGGGGAATTACTTCTGCTGATCAGGACAGACCTTGCTCCATCAGAAAGTCGGACTGCAGACGTAGCAGAGGCAGAGCTAGGTAGTGGGTCACTAAAGATGTGCAGATTTGTTAACTCAGCTGGAAAGCTGGCAGAGTGTATTGTAAATACCATCATCTGTACAGGTTCAGATTATTTTATGGTGGAGAGGTAACAGGCTCATTCCTTTTCATTTTCTAGCTACAGGAGCAGATCCTGTCATCTGATGGTTGCGTGCGTTGAGCACCTAAGGTTCAGTGCTGCAGCTGGCATGGCTCTGATGGCTGCTGTCATTATGGTTTAAAATCAGAGGGAAATCTCACAGGAAACTTAGTATTTTCTTCTGAGGGGCATGTTGGATGAAAACAGGAGTTAGAAGCCTTTGGTTGAACCTCACGGTAGGGCAGTAGAAGGGATTGCTGGGTCATCAGATCCAGACTTCTCTCTCCTGCTGCCCCTGCAGCCCATTGGTAAGCTTTTCGTGCTGCACTGTCTGTGCTAAAATGGGGGTGCTCCTTTCTCCAATGATTTGTGGTAGAAAATTGCACCAGAAACTTGCAGTGTGATCTATTGTACAAGACATGGCAGCGCATCGCTTCATATTGGGCAGTCCTGTGCCTACCAGGAAATAAAAGGCTTATGTTCCTCTTGCTTTTTGCTATGTGTAACATTATTCCTGAATGCATTCAGCAGCTGGGTGCATGATTCAGACTCCTGTTTGTTCTGCTCAGTGATGGGCTTTTCCAAAATACACCAGTGTGACTGCTGACAAGGATGCAAAGAGCATAATTCTTAAGTACTGGCCGGGAGGTAGTAAAACAGACAGTGGGAAAGGGCAGCTGACTGTAAATCTGTACTTTAAATTTTTTCAGCCAACAAAGTGGCTTTTTAGTCAGATGTCTCATGCTGACAGGAATTGTAGGTGATTTCCAACCCTTTCTCATTACTTCTTCATTGCAAAAAACAGGATGTTAAGTTTTAAGCTTTGTCTTGTACGCAGTCAAAACCCTCAACCAGATGTGCAAGATTCTTGAGTGCTGGTAAAGGTAATGGTAATGCTGCCAAAAATAATGTTTTCTAAGAGTGTTTAAAAAATCCCCCAAGAATCCTTTAAATAAATAGTTATAATAGGACATGCACTTTTATTTCATTTACTGGAGATTAATAAAGTAAGATCTGCTGGCTGTTGTTCCCAGACAGGGAGATCATTTCTCTAGATAGGTTCACTGACTAAAATAAACAATTACATACGAAATTTCCTGGTGTACCACTTAAACTGTTTACCTGAACAGAAGCATTATTCATAATGTTTTCTAGGTATGAAAAATGAAAATTATGATTATCCTAAACAGGATGGATAGCTGCTTTGAAGAATTAGAAGTTTATGGATTGTACCTGTCTTTCAGTGAGAGGAAAAAGAACATGGAATTATAGTCAGTCACTCTCCTAATTTCTGACAGCTTTTTCCCCCTTTCTTGTTTGCCTTTACCAAAATGTACAGTTCTTGCAGTTTTTGGTCAAAACACTTTAAACAAGCCCCAGAAATTACTGAAGGTGGAAGCCTCAGTATATCCAGTAAGAGAAACGTTCCTGTTTTGGGAGACTAGTGATTATTGAAAATGCCCATGATGGTCGTTAATGTATATTAGCCTTGCGTTACAGTAGTGGTTGTTGTTGGGATTATGCACTGATAATCACTTGTGTGGACTGCTAAACAGGGTACTGCAGTCAGAAAATCAGCTGTCTTTGATCATGCTGTGAAATCAACTGCAGAAAACTGGTTTCTAGACCACAGAAAAGCTCTTCTTCTGATTAATAATGGCATACATTGTAATCTTAGCCTGTTTTTTAAAGCTTTTTGAGCAAATGAAATGAGGAAAACCTAATTGCCAAAAGGATGCTCCGAGACATACTGTCGCATGGGTTTCTAGATTGTTGGAGGTTTTTTTATATAGGTGGAATGTTTTTAACCATCTCTGGTTCCAATTCCACACAAAGGTAAATGGCACAGCACATACTATGCCAAGATTGAGGTACAAACAAGTTCTTACTTCAAACACAAATACTTGTCATCAACTATTGTTTGACTTTAACCATAATGCCTTAGCTGGAAAGGAAAATCATAATTCAGTCTTAAACATCTGCTCTTTCTGAGCTGTTCACTTCCTATGTAGCTCTGATTGTGGAGACTTACAGAATTACTATGTGCACCCATCTAAATTAGAAGACTTTGTCCTAGGAATAGCACTGCTTAGCATTTTCACAGGCCTGTTGGAAAGTTCATTGATCTGCTTTATTTTTGTAGCATTTTTTGGTAGCCTTCCACTTGTTAAATCTACTTTAGAAACTTGACACTTGTGTAGACACTTCCAACACTGATGTCAGTGTCAGTGAGTAACTTCTTGCTGGTATGGGACAGATGAAGATGTTTCATTTCTGATGTATATATGGATAGGACTAATAATTAAAAAAGAAAAGAAAAATTTTAAAACTGCCATCTCCAATGATGCTTTTCCCTTTAAGGCAAACAATGCATGCACGTGATAAGGTGTGGATTTTTCTGCAGGAACCAGCAAGCCTGTTGCCAGCCTTTCTGTGTCCCTGTGCACTGTTCTGCAGCCCATGGATGCCCTCAGCCATGGCCTCACCTACCTGCTGCGTAACCTCTGCCTGCCCACCACTGATGGCACTGCATCTGCAGCAGTGCAGGGCTCTGGACAAGAGGAAAGGAAGGTGGCAGCTGCCTGCTGTTGTCTTCAGGTGTTACCCTGGGCTTCAGGGTGAAAGAAACTCTGCCTGGAAGGTTTAGATCTCAGGAAAATGAGGAACTACTGAGCTGCCCCTCTTCACTTGTTATTGATGGCTCAGACAAAAGCAGTGGTGATATTCTGGGCATTGGCTGCTAGAGATTTTCCATGGGATTAGTGTGGAGAAGTGTCATAGGTTAGGGCTGGGCCAGCAACTAGATGAATAACAGATGTTTTCTGTTACCCCCCTCTTCCCAAAGGGGAAGAGAAAGGATGTAAGGGAGAGAGACTTACAGACTGGAAAACAAAACCAAAACTGCTTTAATGAGAATAATAATACAATTATATATACAAATATATACAATATCAATACCAAACCCAGCCCCTTGATGGCAACCACATCACCATCACCACTGATGCTGCCACTGGGCAGACACTGGGGAAGGTCCAGACTGGGCTCAGCAGCAGCAGACGGGAACCAGATGCAGGAGCTGGATTCTGGAACTGGATTCAGGAACGCACGGCCTAAGATTGAAGGCAGAACAGACAAAATCCTCCTTGAATGCCGAAGAAGAGGCAAGAGAGGAAGAAGGTGACACCCTTACGATCCCTCAGCTTTATTCTGAATATGGCATCTATGGGATGGAACACCTTGTGGGTCAGTGTAGGGTCACCTGTCCTGTCTGCTCCTCCCCACAGATGCAGCCCCTAA
>NW_010421079.1:4285-12473 GCF_000710305.1 Buceros rhinoceros silvestris
ATAGCTACTGTTTGAGTGTGATTTTTTTTCTACCTGTTTGTACACTCAGTGGAGAGGGTTTTTTCAGTTATTCAGATCCTATTGTGGTTATCTGGACTTTTTTTTAGGGCAGGTTGATTTCCTTTCTCTTGTGTTTCATCCCAGGTGAAAGTGATGGCATTCAGTTTTCTCTGCTGATAAAAAGAGTTAGAACTATACATGAAAACCTATCTCACACTTCAGCTGACCTTGTGAAAAAAGTGAAAGTAACTGAACACAGCTGTAAGGAAATCTTTTGAAATTAGAAAAAAAAAAAAAACAAATTGGAAATTCAGAGTTCAAAACATTCCTCGGACAGCCACTGTAGTCACTGTTCCAGGTGCAAGGGCTGCTGAAAAGTTTGCCTTGCTAGCTGCTACAGGAGAGAAGGGAAGTATGTGGAGGCCCGATAGTAATATTGCAGTTTCCTAGCTAGATTCTTTCCCTTCCCGAGATCCTGTTTACTTTATATGATTGCAGCATTTTGAAAACATGATGCTTTGAAGTGCCCTTCTGAGGTTTGGCTTAGTAGGGGGAATTTACAGTTCCCCACTAAATTGTTCTTATTTTTACTGTCAGAAAACTGAAACCAAGGGGCGGTGGCTATTTTCCAAGCACAACTTTAAATTTTAGGATTTTATTTTTTGTAAAGAACTGTCAGCCTCATTATTGCCCATATACTCTTATTAAAAATATGATCATTGTCCTTCCATAAGTCTCAATTTTATGACCAAGTCTGATTCCTGCTAATGGTTTTGTTTTAATTTAGTGAACTCTTTACCTGAAGGATCTGTAATCCTGTACCAGGTTTATGGGATGAAGGAAACTAGTAAGAAGTGGCCAAAATGAGAGAACATTTAAACAAAGCAAATATTCTTCCTTGCACAATAAAATAGTAGAAAATCCAGCAGATGTATGGTGACTGTACAGGAATTAACTCATGATCTTTTCTCAGAACATACTGTGGCAGTACAGTGATCATAAGCTTCTGCACAGATTAAACACTGTCCAACACAGCTTTAACATCGTTGAAAGTTTTGATTCCTACAAGTACAGCCAAGCTTCTGCTTCTGACCCAGTAATAACAGGTGAACGATTAGCTACATATACTTTTTCTGAAGTTTTCTTAAGGGAGGTAATGTCAGCTGTAAACTTTCAGGGACATAGGTGACTGTGGCAATGCTGTCCAATTTCCCCCTCTGCCCATAACCCAAATGCATTTCAAATTACGTGCAGTTTTAATTAGTAAGGAATAGCATTTTTGCTTGTTCTGAGCAGGATGTGTGCTCTTTGTGCTGCTTGCCTTGTCTGCTTCCAAGTGGCAATTGCAGAAAACCACAAACCAGGATTCTTGAATGTCTAATCAAAAAGCCTGTATTTGTCAGTGTGTGCTTAGCTTACCTGCATGTAGTTTATTGACCAACTTTAACAGCAAGTGTAATTCATGTCACTATATAATTATTTCTGTCTGTAAGAAAATAGTGCAGAATTTTACTGGGTTCTTTGTAGATCAAGGATTTTCCTTATGACTGTCACTATTAATGTTCTTATCAGGGACATCTCTTTGCTGAAGATATTAGAGACTTGATCCAACTAAAGAATGTTATTTGTTCGCAGGTTCTCTCTCTTCTGGCTGTTATTTGTGAAGAAATTGTGGAGGATTGTATCAAGTGTGGCGGACTTTACTTCTTTGAATTCACAAGCTGCAGTGCCTTTCTTTTGAGCCTCCTGATCCTGTGTGTGTATTGCACTGATGTGTATGAAACATTTCGGGAAGATAAAGTACAGAGAGTGGTAAGGAAATTTTTTTCTAAACAAACCATTTCTTGTAAGTGCTTCAAGACTACTGTGGAGTTAAAAGGCTATGCAAAATTAATCTCCATTTCTTCTCTATTTAAAGAGTAAAGTAGTTTATAGTTAAAAAACCTGAGTCAATCTTGAGAGTCCCTTTTATATTGATGACTTTTCCAAAACTGTCATGTTGGTTACCTGCAGGATTTTAGGACTTGTGTAAAAAAAACCTTTCATGCAGACTAATGCTACTCTGTAGTCACCACATACATGTATGTATACAGAACGCAGTTTACTGCCAGCACGATACTTTTAACTTGTCTGTTTACCCTATCTGTTTTCCTACTGGGTGTAGCCTACCTCTTTTTTGGTAATAATCGTACTCGTTACAGTTTATGCTTTTTTATTTCAGAAGATCCAGTAGTGGCACAAAGTTGCTCTGTAAAGTCAGTAAGAATATTAAATTGTCTTGTGAATGTTCCTTTCTGTTTGTCTTCAGAGTAAAGTAGGTTTTTTACATGAAGGTACAGGTAAGGGAGTGTAGTAAGAGATTTGAATGAGCACATTTACGTACGGGTTTCATATTTCATGAATGTTGTACATAGGAAATAATACTAGTATGGTTACCTGAGTTTGAATTTGATTGTGAAAGAAGTTAAGATGAAATGAATTAAATACTTAAAGATGACAAAACCAGGAGAGTATGTAATGCAGGTTCTTTTAAATAGTTGATAATGTTGAATGTTGTTTGAAATGTAGTTGTAAAATATATTTTCTGAGGCTTCCATTAGCATCAAAGTTTCAAAGCAAAAATTCACTGGTAGATTAACTTAACTGCTGTTATGATGCTTGTTCTTAACATTCCTTTATTTATATCTGCAGAATTTTTGGGCCATGCTAGCCATAGGTGGCTGTTTTCTGTTAGCGTCAATAGTGCTTGCTGTCACCAGCTCTGGGTCTACTGTTGAAAAAGCTGCATGTGTAAGTCTTAAAGTTGCATGTTTTGCTTTGTATTTACCTTGTATGTTAATTTCTCTGTCCTCTAAACTTCACTAAATTTGTAGGGAAGAAATTGGGCAGAGAACAGAACTCAGTGCATTCTAATGTTTCAGGAGGAATTAGCTATTTCAGACCTTCCAAAAACAGCATAGAAAATCCAAAGAAAACATGTTCCTCAGGATTGCATGCAGCCCCCAGCATTTGCAGTTTGCTTCTGGGTTTCTCAGACTTCACGGCATTGGCTCTGCGTTATTCCCCATTATTTGTTACTGTTTTGACATTGCCACCTCTCACAGCTTCCCCAGTTCTCTGATACACTATCTCTGAAATGCCTACTTTTTTCCTCAATTGTCCTTTCATAATGCCATCCCCTCACAAAGTCAGCAAGAAGCCATGTCTTTTGCCCGGCATTATAAAGCATATGTGAATAATGCTGATTCGCAAAGACTGCAATAGGAGCAGCAGTTTTCCTCTGTGACAGAAATAGTTAGAAGACCAGCAGAGCATGCATCTCCTCTGGACCAGCGATGCTCAGGGCAAGGCACTGAAGAATCTTTGGGATGCTGTAGATGTCATAATTCCTCACTCATTTGGCACTTCTTTTTAATAACCTTGGAATTATGAATATGTGAGTTCAAAAGATCAAATTTTGATTTGATCTTGAATGGGAAACATGAGTTAGAAAAGAAAGCTAAATAATTCTGTTCCACAGGCAGAATGAGTAATACGCTTTTGTGTAGTCATGTTCTGTGATGTTGATATATTTTGACCTAATGATTTGAGTATAAAGTCTTTCAGGTTTTTTTTCTGGAAAAAAAACCAACTATCATGATATAAGACCTACTACTGTCAAATATATTTGAGGCAATCCAGTCATGTGAAATTTGGGTACAAATTAGAATAATGCATGTGTTTCTTTTCTTGTTTGAAAGAAGCTGCTAAAAACAATCTTCTCCTTACCACTGTCCTGCCATAACATATAATGAATTATCAGTAACAAAATGTCATTTCATCCCTGCCTTGCTGACCCAGTAAGGACTTCCTTAGGCTCTGCAGATCTTACCTCCTTGAAATTTACATATATTGCTCCTCTTCACTTACTCCCTTTAATCAGCAGCCATCTCTTGGATAAATACTCTACTATACCATCAACACTATGCTTCTTTAATAACTAATTTTTGCAATAAAATAAAATAAAGGGCAACTATAAAGGGCTGTTTAGAACATATTGTATTGTTCACACTTGATTAAGAGAATGAGAACTGTAAAAACTTTTGCACTAAATGTGCTAGAATTATGATTTCTGACCTGTTTCTTGTTGGTGTATCTTTCTAGCAGAAATTAGAACTGTGGAAAATATGCTACTCTCTCTGGGAAACTTAGCAGCCGAAACCCAGCTGCAACACTATCGTGTGGGAAATCATCTTGTTTTATTAACTCTAACCAAAACAGTAGCTGTGTGTGGACTAACCCCTTTTATCCAACCACAGTGCCTTAAGAGATGCATGCTGTCTGTGTGACAGAGACACTATCCAATCACCATGTAGCTAGTCGGGTGGACAAGAGTCTATAAATTGAGATGCATTGAAAACAATAAACGAGCACAATTTCTAACCATATTGGTATACGATCTGTGACTCCGGGCTCCGGTTCGCAGAAGGGTCCCTGCAACAGTTTCTAATTTAAATTGAACTACCAATTTAAGGAGGACTGTAATCTTAATATATATTATTAACATATGTAAATAGTGCATCAAATCTCTCCAAATAATATTAGAATACTGTTAATGTTTTATATTTTAAAATCATGTATTCCTTTCACTTTCACAGGTGTTTGGATTTCTTGCAAGTGTTGCATTTTTAGCTGAAATTATTACAGAGTATTTTCATGGTCAGAAACAAAACGTCAGTGGACGCTCTGCAAATCCTGGTAACACTCATGGTGCCACAGAAAATCAGCCACTAAATAAACAAAGCTAACTTTCTGGAATTATTTCTTCTTCTTCTTTTTTTAATGGAGCAAACTCAAATGAACTTTGAGTGCACTGTATGTAACAACTGCTGTTTCTTCCTTTCCATCAATTTCGTACGCATAGCTTATCACAATTTTTTATAGGTCTTAGGTTGTCTTGAGTATCATGTTCTAAGGTAACTGGTCCTGCCACCTGTCCAGGTGACATAAACTAAAAAAAAAAGTGTCTAAATAGAATAACTTAAGGACAACCGTGTGCTGATTTGATTTTGACAGAGGTGACTAATAAATTGTGATGTGTGAAGTCTGAGCTATACCCTAAAGATATTTTCTGTGTAAACGGACCAGATGCTTCTGTTACGAATTATAATCAGTACAGCAGAGTTCATTTTTGTACTTACTGGTCAAACTGTCAAAGTAAAAGAGATACCTAATTGTAGCCTTAAGAAATGCTTATCTTTACATAAGGGTTTTTGTTTTGTTTTTTTCCAATTCATATGTCTCAGTTCTGTCTGTCTGAAATAGTGAGTGTTGGGATTTTATAGGGAAGGTAATGTAATGGTATATTAAGGAGATAGTTTTGCACCCCATGATCATCAAAGTTTGAACTTGAATACCATAATCATCTTTCAGATTGTTTCAAAAGCTATAAAAGTTGCAGGAAGAAACTTGAAATGCCAGCTGCGACAGGATAAAGATGAAGAATTTCATGTATTTTCATGAAATAACCCCAAGAGTAGCAATATGAACATCAGCACATTGGTACTAACCTAGTGAATATTACTTGCAAAGTTAATACCATACGTAGCTTGGTTTTGCATAGTTAATGGTAAGTTTTGCCATTGGTTATGGACCCCACCATTTTCTTTGCTTATAAGTATGGCACTAGCTTGAGACTTCTTTCTACTGACAAGCTCTGTTGGTAAAACAAGTGAATAAACACCTGTGTCCTTGATTTATCTTAAAAGTGACAGGATGTAGGACTGCAAGAAACACTGATGCAACACATATCAGACAAGTGATGGATGTATCAGATCAGATGTTGATGGCTGTAAAAGAAGTGGTGAAACAGCATTTTTTCAGACTGCTAGACCCCACTTAAGAGGAAAGCCTCTAAAAGTGGAGCAAATTGCTGTAAGCCAGATGTTCCAAAATACCAAAGCAAGTGCGAAAAAGCTAATGTAAGAAAAAAACAGTTCTTGTTTCTGTACTCATGACATTTGCTATGTCTTTGAGGCATTAACTTCTTTTCATCTATACCCTAGTCTGACAAATGTATAGTCCTGTAACCTGTTGTGGCAGCGTTGAGACAGCTCTCCAGGGAGTGGCTGAGCAAGCTGTATTTGGAAAAGAATAAGGAAGCTGTTTAAAGACAAAGGAATGTAAGAGAAGGTCAAAGTTTTTTTCCAGTGCTGCCACTTTCTGATGAATGTGAGTTTGTGATGTTCTCTCTCTAAGGTCTGAGACATAAGCCTAACACTATACTTTGCTTGGCAGATGTAAAATTTTGACAGGTGGCATGAAGCATCAAGTTTAAGCTGTAGCTTGGTTTCAGAGCCATGCATGAAAGACATACATTCCTTCACAGAATTTCCTGCTCTGTGAAGAAGGAATGCTTTTTGGACTGACTTTTTTTTTTTCATTTATTAGTGTCCATTTGCACTGATTTTGATGGCTGTAGTCTATAAATTTTGATCTATAACTAAATGCTGTAAATACAGTATAAGAGTAACACTGTGCTGCTGATATTTATTAAGCATGACTGGACTTTTTTCTTGAGGTAACTTTTTCTCAGTCTGAAAATATCTGAATAGAGTTGTGGGTTTTGGTTGCTTTTTCTACAGACTTTTCACCGCCTAAAGTGCTTTGTTATTGGTGTCCATTCCTGAACTGGAGATACAGGCACTGAAAAGGATCTGTAAAGTCGTATTTCTGCCTTGGCCTCCCTATCTGTATTTTATGCTGATACTTCACACAGAAACTGAAATATAGAGCAGGTTATTTTTATGAGAAGGTGCCACAAGGAGTTGGTGTCAGAAGAAGTGACTCTGGCTGAGATCTCCTGATTCCCATGCTCTAGCCATTGGGGCTTTTGAAACAAATGCTGCCAAGATTTGCAGAATGGTTTGATGGATTCTCCTACTACATACCTGCTCATGCCCCTGGCATATTGTGGGTTATTAGTGAGGGGGTTTGAGCATGTTTTTTGTTTTCATTTTAGCTGTTTTAAGTAGGTAGTTTAGACCCATTCTCTTACCAGCTGAATAATCCATGTATACATGTGAGGATCAGATTCCATCTCTGACTGAAAGAGGTGCAACCTTTGTCATCAGCTAATGAAAATGACAGACAGTAGTCTTTGGGAGACTGGTTAGTTGTTTTCCTGTATGTCACAGGACCTTACTAATAGGAAGAGTCCTGCTATTCTTTACAACAATACATAAGACCAGCTCACTGACAGCCTCTGGAACCAGAAGGCAGAGGTGGGGAGTGGAATCAAGGCCCCATAATCCATGAGGGAAGAGTAAATGAACTACTGCACCCATCAGATGTACGCAAGTCTGTGGGGCCAGATGGGATCCACCCAAGGGATCTGAGGGAGCTGCCAGAAGTGCTCACCAAGCCACTTTCCATCATTTACCAGCAGTCCTGGCTAACAAGGGAGGTACCAATCGACTGGAGGTTAGCAAACGTGACAGCCATCTACAAGAAGGGCTGGAAGGAGGACCCAGGAAACTACAGGCCTGTCAGTATGACCTCAGTGCTGGGGAAAGTCATGGAGCAGATCATCTTGACTGCCATCATGCAGCATTTATAGGACAACCAGGTGATCGGGCCCAGTCAGTATGGGTTTATGAAGAGCAGGTCCTGTCTGACCAACCTTATCTCCTTCTACGACAAGGTGACCCGCTGAGTGGATGGGGGAAGAGCTGTGGATGTTGTTTACCTGGACTTTAGTAAGGCCTTTGACACCGTTTCCCACAGCATTCTCCTGGAGAAACTGGCTGCCTGTGGCTTGGGTGAGTGTTCTCTTCACTGGATAAAAAACTGGCTGGATGGCCAGGCCCAGAGAGTGGTGGTGAATGGAGTTAATTCCAGTTGGTGGTCAGTCACCAGTGGTGTCCCCCAGGGCTCAGTGTTAGGGCCTGTCATCTTCAACAGTGTTGATGTGCTTGAAGGTCAGGAGATTCTACAGAAGGATCTGGACAGGCTGGATCGATGGGCCAAGGCCAATAGCATGAAGTTCAGTATGGCCACGTGCTGGGTCCTGCACTTGGGCCACAACAACCCCCTGCAGTGTTACAGGCTGGGGGAGGAGTGGCTGGAAAACTGCCCAGCAGAGAAGGACCTGGGGGTGTTGGTTGACAGCCGATTGAACATGAGCCAGCAGTGTGCTCAGGTGGCCAAG
>NW_010421079.1:12885-14021 GCF_000710305.1 Buceros rhinoceros silvestris
GGGGTGTTGGTCAACAGCCAATTGAGTATGATCCAGCAGTGTGCCCAGGTGGCCAAGAAGGCCAACAGCATCCTGGCTTGTATCAGGAACAGTGTGGCCAGCAGGAGGAGGGAAGTGATTGTCCCCTGTACTCGCCACTGGTGAGACCACACCTTGAGTACTGTGTCCAGTTTTGGGCCCCTCACTTCAAGAAGGACATTGAGGTGGAGTGTGTCCAGAGAAGGGCAGTGAAGCTGGTGAAGGGTCTGGAGAGGAAGTCTGATGAGGATCAGCTGAGGGAACTGGGGTTGTTGAGCCTGCAGAAAAGGAGGCTGAGGGGGGACTTCACTCTCTACAACTACCTGAAAGGAGGTTGTAGAGAGGTGGGGGTTGGTCTCTTCTCCCATGTGACAAGTGACAGGATGAGAGGAAATGGCCTTAAGTTGCACCAGGGGAGATCTAGGTTAGATATCAGGAAAAAATTCTTTCTAGAGAGGGCTGTGAAGCATTGGAACAGGCTGCCCAGGGAGCTGGTGGAGTCCCCATCCTCGGAAGTGTTTAAAGTCCTGGAGATGTGGTGCTGAGGGACATGGTTTAGGGACCCTGGCAATGCAGGGTGTATGGTTGGACTCGATGATCTTAAAGGTCTCTTCCAACCAGATGATTCTATGATTCTGTGATATTGCTCTACTCCAGGTGCTGTTTAGCTGGCATTAATCTGTCATAGCAGTTAAATACTACAAGCAAGTCACATATTGATTATAGGATTAAGATAATTATTGGACTGTTGCTTCCAAACCATTTGTTGTCTAACAAAGCAGTTTCTGCATGGTGGTATCCTAGGCTTATGGGGTGTTCTTTTAGTTCTGTTTTAAAATAGTTGAGAAGCAGTTTGCAAGCATGTATGCTGTGCTCCACTTCTGTGAGGTTGTTTCCTTAACTGCTTTATCAGCTTCCTAAGATAAAGGGGCAGGTGTGTGTTCCTCCTAGCTCCTCTGCCCTCACAGGTAATAATATTGCCCTCTGCAATAGCTGAGCAGACTGGTCTCCTGGAGTCTTGACGAGCCCCCTTTGATGCTTCAGATCCAGGCTTAGAGTGTCTGTCTTTTAATTAGGTCCCAGAGAATGGAGTTGTCCCGGTTTGGGCTAAACTTCCT
>NW_010421080.1:0-4609 GCF_000710305.1 Buceros rhinoceros silvestris
ATACCCGTTATTATAGCAGTATGTAACCACGCTTGGAAAAGAACAGGGTTTATTACAAGCGCTTTATACAAAGTAAATTACAAATACAGCCTTCAGACAAAACGGCTTCTGGCGGGCAAACAGGGCAGTCAGAGATGGGCACCGCAGCGGATACACGACCACCACCATGTGAGGGCTCCTGCATACACCGGCGAACAAAAAACACTCTTTTTCGATAGAGGAAGCAATGCCTGTTGTTCTTTGGGGTTACCAGCCACAGGTGAGGACACCAGCGGGTGCCGTCACTTCCAGAAGGGGACAGTGGTTGTTTAACCTCACCGAGCACACCACAGACCCTCCTGTCACACCGGGAAAGCACCGGTCCAAGGGCCATCGCTCCTACTTCTCAACTGCCAGGAGTAAAAACACATATTAAAAAAAAAAAAGGGTGCCTGCCGTCCTCCTACATGGAATGACACTGTTTGTTTTCCACTTTCAAAACACAACCAGCGAGGCTGTGTGTGCTGAAGTTACTTTAAATAAAAGGGGACCTTTTTATTCATGAATGAAGAGATATTCAAATGAAAAAGAAATGCCATAAAGACAGTACAGTCGAAGGAAAACTAATACATGAGTGCACAAGCAGGGCAATTAACATCTTAAAGAAAACCCTAAAGGTGGGTTCTAAGCCGTCTAGAAAACGTTGGCTCATTTACTTTGAAACCGATGCTGTTTCGGTCCAAAAATTGCTAATGAAAGCTAGCACGTATAACGACACAATGCTCAGCTTCTGATCCCACTCACGAGAAATGGTCATCGCCACCTTTACACCAACATACAGAAAGAATCAGAGCTCTCTCGCCTTTGAAAATAACAGAAGCGTGAAACCTTGCAGGGGCCAGAATACCTCCTGCCTCCCAGGGTGTGTGTTTTGAGCAGGCTGTAACCTCCTGTTCCTCTCTCAGGTGAGAACTGGGATTTAAAACAGCACAGGGTACGTGGTAATACAGTGATCTGTTACTTAAAGGGCCGTATAAAGACCTACGATTTAAACCCTTATCCCTTCAGAAACAAGCAGCAACACTGCATACAGATCCCTCATATCCAGTAAAAAGTGCCACCAATTTCTCAAGTACGTTCTGTTCCGTTCCATGGAATTACTGGAGGAGGTAACAGCGTATTTACATAATGTGGTTACACAGCTAACTTTAGTTTCTTCTTCTTCGCCTTCATGACAGGTGGCAATGAGATTTTGAAAGCAGTCCTGAAAAAACATCAAATAAAGGGAACTGTGAGATCCACTGAACATGCTTCCACACCCACCCCCGAAACAAGACGAAGAAACACTTACTCGCATGTGCTACAAATAGGACTGAAGTTGCAGAATACTGGAAGATAAAATGGTTGGCTTTCACTAAAACAGTTCATTTGAATGTTAGAAATCAGACTCTTAAATATTTATGAACTTACTTGACAAGCACACAGAGCACACGTAACCGATTTCAATGAGATTTCGATGACAGAAGCACGCGGCTCTGTAGTCAACATGAATAGGAGGGGGAAGGACAAGCTGTGATCTTTGCTCCTGATCGGGGAGAAATACCCACTGCGTGAACAGAGAAAAAGTATTTTGCAGATTGGAACGGTACCACTGTGTTACCTTGTCAGTGAAGCCAGCGAGATTTCACATCTAACACAGGAAAAACACCGGCATGTTCACTAAACGACTTACCAACAAATACTGCAGGAGGGATGGCATGTGGGGCACCTTCAGATATATGCCACCCGTAATGTCACAAGCCTGGAAAGCAGAGAGCGTGGTCAGATCGTGCTGTTCCGGGGGAGTAACGGACTGCACGAGGCCTGCGTGCTGGAACTGTCAATCCACTCTCAAAACAAAGGACAGAGCTTAAGAACGTGCCAAACCATCCAGCATTGACTATCCGTGGATGAGCAAAAACAGCAAATAAGAACAGGCAGTCTGTACCTGCTGCAGAAGACCCGAATCAGAGTCCAAGACACAGGCATCGATCAAAACGCTCTGGAAGAAAAGAGACGAATTGCATGAAAATCAAATTCAGGTAGAACCAACGTGGCCTCACGGTGTTACTGTCGTGACCTGTTTCCGCTACTAACGCACGTGCTTTTACAGCTGCAGGACCACCGCAGCCACAGGGAAGCTCTTTCACTTGATCAGAACATCATCATAAGACAAATTAACAATTTTGTTATCTCCGCACATTAATCAAAGTTTATACAAAAAAAAAAGCCACCTTCACCTGTTTCTGTGCTGCAAAGATCACGTTCATGAAATTCATATACTGCAGTGCACTGTCTTCTGCTGCTTTTATGACCTAAAAAACCCCACACAAACTTGTTAGCCTACAGAATGTCACTGGACAGGGACTACAAGAAAGCCGATAGCAAAGGTTCTTACCAAAATCCTTGATTTCATTTCTTGATTGGCTGAGTATCAAAAGAAAAAGAAATGCATGAGCACATTGTTTCTGCCCTTTTCGTTCTGTGGCATCCACCATCTCAGTGAGGTGTCTGACACCCAAGATCTCAGATCTAACAGTTAGAACATGCACCGGGAAGTGTTTTACAGAACCTGTTATTGCCAGCTTTGGAAACGGGGCGTGTCAAAACACGTATGTATTTGTTTGTCTGCACATATGGGTTTGTATCGGTTTTTCTGATCTAAATATTTACGTAAGTATTGGAAACAGGAGAAGAGGCGTTACCTTTCAGCTCTTTGCTCATCTTGTTGATATCTGCATTAGCTGACATTAAGGAATCTGCGTTCTACACACTAATAAACGTGATCCATGGTGATTAAGTAAGTGTTTCACCTTTACTATTACAGAACAGGAATAGTAAAACTTAATTAATATTACAGGAAGCAGTCTTAAAGGCTCTTAAGATTCTATGCGCAAAAGGATACAGCAAAGTGCTTTAGCAAGCGATCCTGCCAACAGAGTTTCCGTTTGCTCGCCCCTCATCTCAGCTGCAATACAAGGAAAGCTGCAGAAGTTACTCTTCTAGATGAGAACAGCTGCTGCACCTCACCACAGCAAACACCACGCGTTTTATCTTTGGCAAACAGTATTAATGCAGAGGCCTGAAGTGTGAAGCTTAATAAACTCATCTACTATGAACGCATTAAAACTCACAGGATCAAAATAAAGGAAATTCCTACAACTCCTTCAGAGTCCAAGTGTTTTGCAATTCTGCATGTTAAGCCTTGAATCTTCCTTACTTTTTGTCATGAGGTCTTTAATTTCTTCCGCAATCGCATCATTTATTGCTGTTAACAACTCGTATTTTCCGTCCTTGCTGCCGGAGCAGTTAGATTCCATGGAACTACCACCATCTCCAAAGACATCTGCAAAAGACCAACGCTTCCCGGGGTACAAGAAACGGCTGGAAGAGAGAAAACACAAAGTGCTCATGTTTTGTCTTTAACCCTGTAAGAAAAAAGCCATGAACTAATCAGCTCTAGACAGCAACTATAATTTCAAACCATTTAAAGAGACCTCATAAGGCGGGCAATCTTCAAACCCAAAAATGGAGTAAGCCCACGCTCACACCTCTCCTTTCAAGACACCGCTTAAGAGAGCTGGCAGATACCACACCTGCACTTCGGGGCAGGTCCTGAGGCTCGCAAATATGTGGGGAAAATATCCACTAAACAGGCAACGTCTGCCACTGGCATCATCCTGCTCACTGCATCTCGGCCATCCTCTCTCTCCTTCACTATATACTTTTAAGAAAAGGTCTGTTTAAACCTCCCTTCTTATGAGCTCGCTTGTTTCTTTCTATAAGGCTCTAAGTCAGATTATTTCTCTCCGACACTGCTTTAGTTAATTTATTTTTCACCAACAACAATATATTGTGCATTTTAAACCTGGTTTCAATTACACATTTCAACCCAACAAGAACATCAGGAGGCAGATAGAGGGAAGTGCACGTCGACCCTTCACACACCTTTCTTGCGTGTGACTCGCTATTACCGCCAGCCTGTTGGTGCGATTCATAAACAAGTGCGAATTTCCCAGCACCATCACGGCATCAATGCATTTGGACAGGGTGAACTGCTGAGGAAGAAGATTACGACAGAACATTTATACAACATCTATAGTTAAGAATTTAGAAGAAATCTCAAATAAATGCAGATAAAAGAACTTGGATTTGAAGACGCAGAAGGAGCTTCCTGTCTTAGTAGGAAGGAAATAATTTTCTTTAATAGGAAGGAAATTATTTCCTCCTAATAGGAGGAAAAAAGCTTTGACAAACACCCTGCGCTGGGCAGCTGCTGTAAGAACACCCATGACACCCGTTTCAGCAGACGATGTTGTCACAGCTCAGAAATCAATAACTAATCCCGTCTGTTGCCTGCTCGTTAACATTTGAAAAAGAATAAATCATTTCCCTCTGAAATGACCATCAGTAGCACCGACACCCAGGTGTACCTCGGCTTCTCCCAGCGCCCTCTTCCCCCACCAGATCGGGTTGGTGTCGATGACGATGACCAGCAGGCTCAGCTCATCCTCTGGAAAAGGGACAACACGGCGGCGTCACCCGCGGCTCCCGGCGAGCAGCACCGGCTGAAGGCCCCGGGCAGCGGAAC
>NW_010421081.1:0-6724 GCF_000710305.1 Buceros rhinoceros silvestris
TAATATATATATTTATATATAAACTTCGATAGTTTAGGCTTACTCCAAGCAGTGCTAAAAGTTCCTTAAAACCAGGACAACGGCAATAGTCTGGAGAGGAAACGTTCACTGAGTGCTACCCAGTGTTTGAACCGAGGTGTTACAGAGTGGGGTACGGAGTTCACGGCCACGGGCTGGCTGGGAAACACTTGGGTCCCAGTGATAAAGTCCTTGGCAAAACTCGCAGTGGCAATTATTCGGAAGAGTGAATACACGTTTTGTGCAAAATAATTTATCTTGTGGAAGCATGGTAAAGGTTGTATCTGACAGGATCTCTTCAATCTCAGCTCTGAGGGGTGGGGAAAAAAATTCTCTGGGATTTCCTAAATTCCAGCATGGAAAATATTTCCCCTGAAATGCCCTACCAGCCCTCCTCCCTCCCTCGCTTCCTGACACTGCTACATTTTCTGCAAAGCCAGAAGGAGTTTTCAGTTTTCATTCAGAGGTCTGTCGCAGAGATTTTTAGTCAAGAAAGAGATTTGGGTCTGAGAGTGTCACGGCATCAGATGGCTTGCTTTTACCATGGGCTTCGGCAACAGTTCCACCCGGTGAAACTCAACATCACTAACATTTAATTTGCAAAGATACAGAATTGGAGATCCTGAATCCCAACTATTACACATTGGTCTGAATATAATGAGTTGCAATTATTGATTCCAGTCCACAGAGAGTCTGGGAAAGGATCAGATTTCCACTTAGAGAATCAATCTTGCCTGTGAGTGTGTGTGACACTGACATTTTTGGCCCCATGCAGTTTAAGGTTTGCTATAAAGTCATTTTGAAAGCTATGGAAAACCAATAATGGTAAGCAGTTTAGCTCTTAAGTGTAAAGCCACTGATAAAACTGAGATAAATGTAAGCTCTGAAAAAAAAGGGGGGGTGGTGGTGGTGTTAGATGTAAAGAGTCTCTTTTTGTCTTTGCAGTAAGATGATAGTTTCAGATGATGAAGAATTGAACAGTTTGGGGGGGGGGCTGTTCAAATCACTTGAGATTTTATTGCTTTTGTTTGTCCTTAGACGTTTTTAGTCTCTTTTCTTGTATTTTTTTTAAAGGTGCTGTCCCTAGTCAAGTTATAAGGCAACATATTTTATTGATTCAGAGCTCTAATACATAGTATGGCCACTGTTACCACTGCAGCTTCGCAGCTACCACGAGCTGGACAACAGTAAAAGTGCACGACAGTGCACAACAGAGCCAGTCTCCTGACCTCACGATATGCAGGACACTTTGGTTCTTGGGATGAGAGGTTATCAATGTAGCTTAGATGCTGCCTCACACACTTTGCATAATAGAACATTTATATGCTGTCATGAAGAGGGTGTAAAGTCTAAGTCACACTGCAGACTGGCTGTTCTCAGCTCCTCCACTCAGGCAGGTGTGAGAGACAAGTTGTAGATATGCCACCAGTAAAAACATATAAATGTATCTGGTGCAAACATTTTACAAGAGTATTTATAAATGATTCAACAAGGGAGAGCAAGAAAGAGAGTGAGAGCTAAAGTGCAATTTTAAAATAATATAAATAATTGAAACATAGAAATAAGATACTAATTAGTTGTAACTGGTTTTGTTTTATAGGCACAGTTTAGTTTTTATGTCTACAGATCAATTTTTTTCTCTTCTTCCCCCTCCAGTAATTTTCTCTGATGTATAATGTAGTTTCAATGGTCTAAATACAGGGAACGCTGCTTAGTAAGAGGACAGAAGAGGCAATGATAAGGCAGTATAGTGCAACTCACTACGTGATATTAGAAAAGAAACAAGGATGGGGTTGAATCTTCCACGGTGATGTGTAAAATCAGCCTTAAAAAATCAAAGAAGAGAAAGAAAGGAAGAAAAAAAAGACAGGCTTTCCAGTTATACATTGAGCCATGCTTTCTAAAATGAGAGCACATTTTCCTATACAAAGGAAACAACTTTAGTTTTATAATTTGTTTCGCTGTTACCAAAAAAAAAGAAAAAAAAAAGAAAAGACAAAATAAAAGAAAAAAAGCAGATGCTGCTTTAACAAAAATATTTCATTCTAGGAATTTCTGTACAACTGACCTCAGCAAGCTTTTCCATCTTAGATGGATGACTGCTGCTTGAGACCATAAAAGATTAAGATGCACACACACCTAGAGTAATTTATTGCAAAACTAATATTGTAACTTAAAAAAACCAAACAGATTTTGTACAAGAATACTGTTCAAATGGAATGTGTTAAAATAACATTTATTAATAAATACTTTATAAAATTCTATGTGAATACTAAATTAATAGATTCCTGTTTTAAAATTGCTTTGGTCCTCATGAATTTTCATAAATTCACTCTATACGCTTTTTTTTTAAAAAAAGGTATTAGCTGCTAAAAAGCGCATTTTGCCTAAACTAAAAAGCTAGTTTTCAACACTAAATATTGTTGCTTAAAAAAATATGAATCCTCAAAAGTTGGGCATTTAACAACAGTTATATCTGTCTTGCTAGTTAACAGGACAGAGTCAGTTAACACACTAAATCCACACGCACTGAGGCACTGAACCATTGACTTTCCACTATTCAGAAGATGGGCAGCAGACATTTAGCTTTGTAGCAGGAATTAACTCCCAACAGCATGAAATTCTCCATAAATCATCATCATCATCACCGTCACCCTTATAAAACACACCATGATAGCACACAAACTACTTGTCTCCCACAGGCAGCGTTATGAGTATGGCTTTGCATAAATCGACTAGGGAAGGGGGGCCGGGGATGAAGAAACTGGATCACAGCATCGTTTCTTTCCAATCAAAGGATTGCAGTTGTCCATGGCTGAGATTTCCACCATGCTTCCGATGTCGCGTGACGAGAGACGCCATCCACAGAAATACCTCCTCCTGAGCAAGGTGCTGGCCAAGACTCGTTGTCCTGCTAGTGCCTGGGAGAGCGGGCGAGACGAGTGGTCCGAGTCATTCACTCGTAGCAGGATGGGGCATGGAGCCTGGCAAGCCCGGTGACAGTCTGGATTAGTGGGGCAGGAGGAAAGTAGAGCAGTCTCCAGTAGCAGCTGGTGGAAAAGCATTATTTCTCCTTGATGGAAAGAGTCTGGGAAGTGCATTTAGAGTGACATGCTTGAGAAGAGGCCACCGCCACCGACCGCACAGCAAAGGGACATTCCGGGGACAGAGGGGCAGGGGCTTCTACCGCAGCCCTTGATCAGGCAGCCTCCAGTACCCAGCCGGACCGGCAGCTTGAGGAAAGGCTGTGGGATCACTCCCCTGGAAAACAAGAGCAATTTAATGCGGAAGCGAATCTGATTAATAATATAAGGTGCCTGGTATGGTTGGTCCTTTTACCAATGATATAGCTGATACAAATATGCTGTGTGTTGTCTTGGCCTGTGAACCCACGATAGAGTTACAAGAAGCAATAGCAAATAGCTTTTCTTCCTTTACTTATTTCCACACCACTAGCAAGGATTATACCTAAAGGCCAATAGTATAGAGAGGAGAAATTTCATTGTAATTACACATTTAGGCCCACATGTGTGGTTGGCTTGCCTAGTTAGCATTAAAAAAAGAAATAATTGAGCTATATATAATACACATCAGTCAAACTGTCAAGCTGCTGAATTAAACAAATCTTAGGCAAGGTTTTTGTATTTTTTTCTTTTTTTTTTCTTTTTAATGTAGAGGCTTTCAGTTTAACAGCTAAATATTTTAATTGAGGAGACTGAACAAAATGAAGCTAAACCGTCATTCTAGTGCAGTGTAGCTCAACTGGGTATTCTTACAACTTTGATTTTTATTTTTTAATGTGTTTAAGTGCTACCCAACAGAGGGAAAGTTTTTTAAATTAACCCTGCAATGGCATTTTCTTTTTCGTGATGTATGATGAAATTCAGACATAGGGGAAATGCTTATTTGGGTTTTTTTTTTTACATAGTGGATACTCAGCTGGAACATTTTGCTCAATTGCATATTTGAAAAAAGTTCCCTTGGGAGCCGTGATGAAGGAAAACCATTTAGCTATTACAACTGGAGGTTAAAAAAAAATTATAGATTCAGTATTTAAAACACTTTAAAAGTATATGTATGCTTGTCTAAAATATAATAGAAAATCCTTTACATTTGTATTTCTTCATAATATTTTTTTGGTTCTTAGACTATATAATCAAGTCAAGATTTACACTGTACATTAAAAATCTTCTTCTTTTGAATGTATTTGCATAAATGGAAAGTGAGTTGTTGTTAAACAAAAGAACACTGTTAAAAAGTTAGTTACCAAGATAAGAACTAATTCAGAAATGAATGCTACTCAGAATTTTGCTTTCCCTTCCAGGTGGGCCCTGCTCCTTACAGCACCTCATGCTCCAGTTGTTTCACTCTCCTCTGCACGTAGAAGAGCCACCCTTTTAAAATCCCCAACTCCTCTAAAAAACAAAAGACATAGTCTTTGAGGAGAACTTTGCTTCAGAACACAGCATGTTCAGGGCTAGAGGATTTGCCTAGAATAATATGAATTGACTTTTGCTATTAAAGATGCAGCTCAAAATGTTTGAAGGTTTACCACCAGCTCGGAGCCTGCTTCCCAAGAAAGCAGGGGGAGGTTTTGCCGCTGACAGATTTGAGAGCAAAATCAGGTCCCAGTATACAGCCGGGCAGTGTAATTAACTGGCATCATGTCTGTCTGATTTTCCCATCAATCACTGGTACCACTCGGGGATGCAAATCAGTTGCGCTGAGGGGCAGGCCCAGAGTCCCAACAAAAACCTCAATTGTGGCACAAGGCTCTTTTCCAGACCCTCTTTGCAGGACTGCATTTTATCCAGAGTGCGGTGGGATTTGCCATTCTTGCAGTGTTTTTTAGCGGCTGCATGCCTTCTAAAAACTACTTAGCGCCCTTACCCACCGTCAACAGGTGTTAAGTGCCATTAAAGTCAGTGAAGCTACAGTGCTGTCTGCCAGCTCAGGATCGGACCATGGACACTTGAAGGAATGCCTGCAGAAAGCAGGTCTTTCCCTGGGAATTATAATGCCAGAACCGTTATGCTGATTTATTTCTCATTTATAACCCATGAAACCTGAGGCTGTTGGCTTCCGTTGTGAGAACAACGCAACTGGGTTAGGGCACAGAACTTTTCTGAATTATTATATCCTACATGGCTTTTTCTATGTTAATGACTGGCAGTGCAAAAGAATTGCTGTGATTCTCAGGTGTTGCTCGCTACGCCTGTACTGGGTCACAGAAGCTTACAGGGCTGCTAGCATCAACACAGCTGGCTCTCAATCCTCCTTCACCTGGGGCTGCACAAGGATTTATTAAAAACCCTAAATCAGGAGCATTTCTATTTTTTAAAAGCCAAACACTCAGCACAGCACAGCTGTGAGTGAAGAGCTAGTGAAAGCAGCAGTCACGCTGACAATTTTTAGGTGGGCTTGAAGTTTTTGCTTGTTCATCACCATTCTTTGAGAAAAGGAGGGGGAAGTGAGAAAGCCTTGGAATGAAAAAAAAGCAGGGGAAAAAAGCTGGGGGGTGAAAAGGGGTTGGAAAGGGAAAAAGAAGATGTAAGAATAACTGGAGGAGAAAAAGGCCAGGGTAGGGGAGAGAGGAGAAGGGGGAGGGCTAGATAAAAGCGCACGTTATTTGGGCTTGACTTTGTCCTGATAGCCACATCCTATAAAACCGCTTTGAAAGAGGCTCTGAATGCAAGGTGAGGTCTGCTGATAGCACAACACTAACTCATTTTTTTATTATGCTGTCAGCAGATGCCCTCTCTCTACATTTACAGCCTAATTACTCCTATGTACGACTCTGTTTAATACTTTTCATGCCTCACATTGGCTAACAAGCTGCAGTTTAACACAGCTCCGTATTTGTGAGGCTTCAGGCTAGATTGGTGAGAAGGAAACATGACTATGTACAGAAACAGGTTTATAAACAAGTAACTGGTACCAAAAAAATGGAGAAAGCACCAAAGCATTTCTCAAGCTCATAGCATATTAATTGCATAACTCCCCTTTATGTAACTACGTATAAAAGACATTTTAATAACTATAAAAATGAAAGCCAGAGTCTTTCAAGAACTGAGGAATCTTCCAGGCTTGAGTTACGGTTGCAAATGTCCTTAGCACAGAGGACGCTTTGATACACTACCACACTCCCCTATCAGTTTCTGATCAACCACTTTTAAAGGATGGGGTTGATGTCTGTTCTGTGGCTGGCGAGCTGGGTGAGAGTGGAGCTTCCCACGACGTCACTGACGGAGGAGGAGGTGGTGATGGTGTTGTGCTGGATGACTTGCTGCTGGGAGCAAGCTGGGACCGGGCTCGCGGGAGGACTGCTCTCGGGACCTGGGAAGGGGGTGAGGGCACAGAGACAACACATGTTCATTTTTCCGTCCAAGCAACAAGCTGGGTGACGCTCCTGGAAAAGGGATGTACTTCTACAGCATCAATACTAACAACCTGAGGCATACGTAAATCCCAGAATTTCAAAATGCACAGTTATCCAACACTCTCTGTCTTCTGATCTTGTACAGGTTTTGTTATTGGTTTTTTTTTTAACCAGCTCCTCTGCTTATCAACCTGACTTCAGGATTTGGGACCTTGAAAAAAGTCCTAGACCATAATGATTAGGAAACCAATGTCAGGATAAAAAGTCTGATATCCTAAGGTCTATAAAAACAGTTAGGATGCTTAAATGCTTTATTCTCTCCAGCAG